>NC_057803.1:74889040-75189040 GCF_018294505.1 Triticum aestivum | reverse complement strand
CCCTTAACTCTTTTAAACGTATAGAAATGGTCCCTCAATTAGAAAACCAGCAAAATTTGGTCCCTTAACTATTCAAACCGGATAAATTTAGTCCCTCATACCGCTTTGACTGTTTTTTTTTTCTGACATGGAGTGGTTTTGACTAAAACTAGATACATCCTATAGGCTGGGCCGTCACATCAGCGTGTACAAATGTGCAGGGTCCCACATATCAGCCTCAGGAAGAAAGAATAATAGCTTAAAATAAAATGTATGCCACATGTTTCGAACTTAATACCGGAAGCAGGCCAGATCAGTAGGTAACCACCATACCACGGATACTATGTAGTATTACACAGACAAATATAAAATCTTTTGTAGTTTTGCATATATTAAACATGTTCGTTGTACAATGATATTAACTCATTTAAAAGTGATTTATTTTTTTCAGTTTCAATCCTCTGCACATATGTTTTTTTCTGTACTCATGTGCACAATGAAGTAGCTATATTGTCTGCGTGTCTTTTATTTTTTTACACCACATACTGTTCAAATTTCGACCACTAACAGGCTGGTCCCACAGTTCCAAACAACAACCAGTCCACGTCAGCAAATAATCAACCAAAGTGGTATGAGGGACTAAACTTATCCGGTTTTAAAAATTGAGGGACTACAGTTTGCTGGTTTTGGAGTTGAGGAATCATTTCTATACTTTCGAAAAAATTGAGGGACAAAAAATATACTTATTCCATGTTTAAGTAATGATGTTTCTCTTTTTTAATATGTATGTGTTTATTCTTTTACGCCGTTAAAATGGGTTCAGGCGAATGTTGAGCGTACGCGTCGATTCAAATGCGAAAGCGGGCATCTGTGTTCGTCTAGCCGACCCAAACAAACAAAAAACGGACGAAATCGTCGTCCGTTTGAATCAGCCGGAGTTAGCTCTGCGGGTAATGTAATCCAGTGCGCTGAGCAGAGTCGCGTCTCGCGCAGATTGCCACCAGTAGCGGTTAGCGGAAAACCGGCCACCGGCCTGCGCAGATTGTCGACACGCGCACTCGCATCGGCGTGTCTGTTGCGCCACCGCCCACTCTGCAATGAGCCTCCCTCCCTGCCTCTAGGTACTACGACCTAGTACGAGCCTATGGCGAACTGTGGTGTCGCTTTGGTTTTGTGCCTCTGCTTTCGAATGGGTCTCAAGTTGTGCTTCCGATCCTCGTCTGCGCGCGGTGCGATGACCGACAAGAGGTCAGCTCAGCAGCCCCCGGTATGGGAGGGATGCCGTGGCTATGCAGTGACAGTGTGCTGAACAAAAGAGCCAACTTAAATCAGGGATGGCAGATTTCGGAAACAACATAAAGCCATGGATCGCGGGTTTCACAGAACTCAAATCTCTGAAAGACAACTGTGCCACCAAAGTGTTAATTGGGCTATTAATTTGTTACTTTTCCTCGAGCATGCTAGAGAGAAATGGCCTGTAGGATTTTTTTTTAAACAAGGCAAAAGATTTGCCATTTCATTGATTAAGGAAGAAGATTTAGACAAAGCCACACATCGGCCCAAAAAATAGTCTATTCTCACGGTATTATAGTACTCAAGTGCTTGGCGCCCGCCAAAGTCCACAAGGACAACTCCTCTTTAATCTTGATAATAAGGACAACAGAAGGAACGGCCGTGTTGCGGAAGATTCTAGCATTGCGCTCCGACCAAATCTTTCAAGAGATGAGCATCATCAACAAAGCAAGCGCCTTGGAGGATTCACTACGAATATGAACGTTTTCAGTCCACCATTCCCACACCGAGGCCCTCGTCGTCCATGCAGCGGTATTGATGCGAGTCATGCCAAGCCACGGGAGAATATCATTCCACACACGACGGATGAAATGACGTTGAAACAGTAGATGATTCGTTGATTCCTGACTTTGCTTGCAAAGAGGGCAAAGACCGCAGTTGGGCCATCCATGACGAATAAGGCAGTCTGATGTCCAAATCCTATTTTGAAGCACAAGGCAAGCGAAAAATTTGCACCGCGGAGGAGCCCACACCTTCCACGCCGAATGGACCATATCCGACGTAATAAAGCGCCTCATGGGGTGTTTGTTTCCAGGGACTTTTTTGTGTAGGGACTAGAAAAAATCCCTTTTAGAGACTTTTTTATCAAACGGGAGGGACTTTTTAGGGACTAAACTAGACATTTGGGACTAAATGAAGAAGACTCTCAAGGTGAGTCTTTTTGGGGACTTTTTTAACAATGCTCCTCCATGCATTCATTGGCCCGCCCCCCCTCCCCCCCCCCCCATGATGTTGTTTGATTGTTATTTCTCTATATACTAGGGGCAACATGGTCATTTAATAATCTTTAGGAAGAGACTAGGGACTTTTTAGTCTCTGAAAACAAATAGGGAGAGACTTTTTAGGGACCAGAGACTTTTTAGTTGGGACTAGAAAAAGTCCTAACTTATGAATCAAACAGGGCCTCAAATGGCCTGTAAGATCGTTGGGCTTAAAAATAATGACCAGTACGATTGTAGCATCTCCATCGACAAAGTTACACCCCTCAAAAAAAATTCAACAAAGTTACAAAGAAGATTACTTTTCAAGCAATCCAAAAAGGGCGCGACCATGAGATGCCAGTCTAGAAAAGTTGAAGCGACACGGGCGGTTCAAGTTAAACGACGGTGCGTAAAAAAGTCATCGTATTCCTTGCTTGTTGGCAAGAAGCGAACAATTCACACCAGTAATTCAACGTGGTATCCCCTTAAAAAAAGGTAACTCAACGTGGTCTCTCTCAGGTCCCACCTGGGGACGGCAGGCAGACGCGGCGCGCTGCCGTAGAATGTTTCTGCTTTCGGTCGTAACCGAGCCAGAAAACCGGTGGCACCTCCCCGGGATGATTCTATTCGGCTGCCGTCTACCGGCAGCCGCGTCCCTTCTTTACCTCCGACGACTCCAGCGACAATGTCGGGAGCTGCACGCACGATTCGCCCCTTTCGGTGGCTTCACACGGAACCACCGGAGTTTCCCGCGGGCGATGTCGCCGGTTTTGATTGCGCGGCAGGGAATTCTCGATTCTGATTCGAGCATAGCACGTACGTATACATCAGTTAAGCACGCAATTGGAAGAGCAAGAAATTTTCCAACGCCTTTGCTCCGTAATGTTTTTTTTTTTTTGCAGTGAAACCTGAGAGCTTTATTCAAACAAAGGAGCTCCTACGATCATCCGCCAACAGGCTCGTGACCAGGAACGAGGGTTCTGAGTCCAACCAACTCTCAGTCACCATAAGCGAGCAGGCACGCTTCGCACATAAGTGAGCCGGAAGATTAGCTGTCCTACTTACATGTTAAATAGTAAAAAAATCAAACGACATAGTAAGCTCTCCAATCTCTACCAAAATAGAAGCCACAATCGAGCGAGTGTTGTGGCGATCGTTCCAGAGATTCACAATCTTCAGGCAGTCCGTCTCCATGATCACATGTGAGTAGCCCCTGAGACTTGCAAATAGGACTCCCTCTCGTAGTGACAAGGATTCGGCGACGAGCGGATCGGTAATACCAACCTGCGGTTTGCACCAGGCTGCTAGAAGGGTTGTCGAAGAGCAGGCGACACCTCGCGCCCCTGCCACTCCTGAATCGGTTGCTCCGTAATGTATGGAGGCCATACAGCATGTAGTATGCACGTAGCCCGTACGTCGAGCCCTTCCAAAACTTGCGTACATACTCGCAGGACGGGAAAGGGAATCCGCTTCTCTTCTCTTGGACGGCAAGGCGCGCGCGCGGGATGCCGCCGCCGCGTCCGCCCGCCCGCCCGCCCGCGGGGAGGCGCGACTGGTGACGGCGGTTTCGCCTGGTCCGGTCCGGTCCGGGAAAAGGAAAACCCGCGGCAGGCAGGGGACGTCGGTCGGTGCTGGACGCGGTCACTGCACCCGCACCGCGCGCGCGTGCGACGTGACTCGGACGCCACGGCGAGGCGGCGGTGGTTTCGGCTCGGTCCGCAGGCGTTCCATGGTAATCGCCGCTCGGTTTCAGGCATCCCGTCCCGTCAGCACGATCCCCAATAGCCGCGCACATTCCTTATCTTGAGGGGATAGCCGTTCCATATACAGTACACATAGTACATTCCTTTCTAAAAGCCGAACTTTGTAAAGTTTGAACAGGCTTATATAGAGAAAAAAAACACCTATATTTAGAAATGCCGAATCAAATAAATATCATTACATACGACGCGAGAGATGTTTTCGCACTACTATATGTGTTTGGTATTTATTTTACATACAGATAGTTTTGTCTCTAAATTTGGTCAAAGGTATCCAAGCTTGACTTTTTAAAATAATACTAATATGTGTGTGCTACATTGTGAAATGGAGGGAGTCATATTTATTCTTATCTTAGTTCGAAATGTACAGCTCCTGTTAGATTATTGCGGTACCAGTACATGTTTCGTGATACGAAAGTACCTCTGCAATATAACATTCCTTGTTAATTGGTTTGATACATACAATATTTTTAGTCTTAGTTCTTTGAGGGTGTAAAACATTTTACTATATTTTTTTAGAGAGAAGACATAGTGCCCGACTTTATAAATAAAGCCCAACGAGAAGAGTGAACATAATTTAGTACAACCAACGAACAAATTCTAAACCATAACACCCCTCCACCAAAGGGCAACATGGCACGCAAGCCAGCAAGAATGAAAAATAAATGGAGAATTGCGCTCAAGGAGGCACCAACATAGGGGGGGGGGGGGAGATGGCAGAAGCACGGATCGTTGCAATCAGCGAGGCGACCGCTTCATCATCAATCGCGTTAGATAGTGCCTTCCATTGTTGTATAAGGCACCAATTTTAATCAAACAATCGGTCGGACAAATTCTAAACCATAACACCCCTCCACCAAAGGGCAACATGGCACGCAAGCCAGCAAGAATGAAAAATAAACGGAGAATTGCACTCAAGGAGGCACCAACATAGGGGGGGGGGGGGGGGGAGATGGCAGAAGCACGGATCGTTGCAATGAGCGAGGCGACCGCTTCATCATCAATCGCGTTAGACAGTGCCTTCCATTGTTGTATAAGGCACCAATTTTAATCAAACAATCGGTTGGACCGTTCGAAAACATAAGTTCAGCAGTAAACTTATTCCGAGTAGTCCAGAAGCACTAGGTAGAAGCGGCAAAAAGTCATCTAAAAAACATGAACAAACTGACCCGTATAGATCTTAATGCAGCCAAAAATATCCGAGAAACTAGATGGATTCTAGTTAGTGTTCAACCACAGTCAAACAAAACTCCAGACAAGCCAGTGCCATGAATACATGCAATAGCCGGCATGGCTAGAAGACATTAATGACACCCAATATTAATCATGGTAGCACACCTAGCTAAGTTATGAGCATCGGCTTTAGTCTCTCGCCTTGCATGAGAAAACTACACTTCATAAAAAACTTTCAGCATTTATTCTATATCCTGAATAATCATACTGCTTACGCCCTTATATTGCTCTTTCGGATGCTTGATCAATGCTGCACAATTGGTCACTACTTGTTGATTCCATTCGTTAAGATCACTTACCAAAGCTAGTGCTTCTCTACATGCCATAGCCTTAAGGGTCTCATGGATCGACCAAATCGCTTATTACGAAAGAATCCCGCCCCGGTGATTACTGGAGCTTACTTGGCCATAATCGTGCATTGAGAGTTTTAGTAGCAATGAGATGCTCGACGAGTTCTTCATCTAAAATTAGGATGAAGGCTAGCCTTGAGCATTGAGTCGGGAGTTGCACCTAACTTGTAGCTCGTGAGAACTAGGGTGTCGGCCAGGGCCTGTGCCATATCGAACCAGACCCTACAAACACAAAGAATGATCGATAATAATTCAAATTGAAGCAACATATTCCTCAAAATTCATACAAAAGGTCTACTTCAACAACATTTTCACATGAGGGTGCAAGAAGAAGAAAAGACACCACATGATCGTAACTATGTCCAGTTCTTAGTGCTAGTAGATTCATTTTTCTTGGAACAAATGTTGTGCACAAAACAACGTCCGATTGATAATTGGTATAACAAAAACAATACGTATAGTCTTGAGGGGTGGGGGCAAATGCTCCCCCCCCCCCCCCCCCCCCCCCCCGCGGCAAGAGTTGCTGGCCAAGAATGGGCAAAGTGAAGAGCACATATGTTACCGGCAAATCGCTGCCAAAACCCTTCCTAAGCACTTGCTAAGCATCGCTCCACCGATGGCTCTAGCTCACTCCAAAGTCCCAGCCCCGGATAAAGGCAGAGGTCCTTGCTCCCAAGATGGGCGATCTATGCCATGGTGGCTGGTTGTCAGTCCAGAAAGTAACTAGCTTAACTCCTTACCTACATACCACCAAATCTCTACAAGAGCCCATGTAGGGGCGACAGGTAGGTGAGAAGCAGGTGAGGTCAGGCATCTCGGATCATTGGTGGTTGGGTCTATTTCTCATATCATCTTTTTTCTTCCGCCATTCCTCTTGCATCTCCTGTACTATCTCAAACATTTGCCAGAACTACACTTCCATTGGATTGATCGAATCGAGCAGAGCTAGAGTTCATAGCTATCCCGAGTGCTTAAGAAAATCAATCAGTTATAACTCAAATTGAAGCAACATGTCTGTAGAAATTCAGTTTGATGATCTATTTACAACATGACTCTACACGAGTATACTCAAGAAAAAGGAAAAGACACAATGTCATCGGAATTGTGCGTAGTCCTCACTGCTAGTACAGCCGTTTCGTTGGAACAAAAGGCCGATCATAATATGTCATTCCATTCTCAATAATTGATTCAACAAATGAAATATCCAGTCTTGGAGAGGGGGACATCCCACACCCCCTTGTGTTAAGATGGCATTCTGGGTTGGAGAGTGAAGCCCAGTGAATGCATGGTTAATTTGTTAATTGGTGTAATAAACATGACATTGTCGGCTTTAACCATGCCTTTTCTTTTTTGGTTGCGAGATCCCCCAACCCATTGTGTTGAACACTAGCATCCTCGGTTGGACAGTAATGCGCCTCAATAAAAAAGAAACAAGTGTAGAAACGGCCCAAATGCACGAGAAAGAGTCGGGTAGGTTATGTTTTAGACATGATCGATGTGCACCCTGTTTTGCCCATGGTTTTCGTTTAGTGGAAGACCGGCTCTGCCCGCGCTCGATGCGTAGGGACAGTACAAGGATATACCCCAACTACGTAGACTGGCAATTGGATTAATATTTGACATTTTTCGGCCAAAAAGATCTGATGTTTGACACGAGCTTGAAGCCTTGGTCGGGTCCAAGTCTAACCACAAAGTTAAGGCAGGCGACGTTCTGCTGGCGCTGCTCCTGCCAATTTCGCGGCGCAGGACGAATAGTAGCAGCGCACATGGACCGGGCCCGAGGCTGACCGGACCCTCTCCTTCCTCCCTTGACCTTTCCTTTTGGGAACGCGCGGCAATGGCAAGCAAACGCACCACCGCGCGGCCTTCGCCTTGCCCCCCTGCCCAAGAACTTCCATGTTTGCGCCCCTCGCCCGCGTATATATACCCCGGGTGCCGCCCCCGCCATAGCACACAACAACAGAGTCGAGTCATCGCATCCTATTGCGCCTGATAATCAACAGCTTAGCTAGAGCCGAGAGCGAGCAGCAGCAGCCATGGTGCTCTCCAGGGCCGCCTCCGACACCGACGTGTCGGTGCACTCCACCTTCGC
Organism: Triticum aestivum; assembly: GCF_018294505.1. Classification (NCBI taxonomy): domain Eukaryota; kingdom Viridiplantae; phylum Streptophyta; class Magnoliopsida; order Poales; family Poaceae; genus Triticum; species Triticum aestivum. The sequence goes on along the minus strand of NC_057803.1, from coordinate 75,181,353 downwards.
CTCCCGCTATGTCCGCTCGTCCCTCCCGAGGTATGTATGCGCCTGCGTGCCTGTTGTTCTTCCTGTTCGTCGTCGTCTAATGGCTTCGATGTTCTTCGAGGAGTGATTGACCGGCTGGTGGATCTGGTGGTTGGCGCGTGCGTGCAGGTACCGGATGCCGGAGAACTCGATCCCCAAGGAGGCGGCGTACCAGATCATCAACGACGAGCTGATGCTGGACGGCAACCCGCGGCTGAACCTGGCGTCCTTCGTCACCACGTGGATGGAGCCCGAGTGCGACAAGCTCATCATGGCCTCCATGAACAAGAACTACGTCGACATGGACGAGTACCCGGTCACCACCGAGTTCCAGGTAACTGCCAGTCTCTGCTTCGAAGCTCTTGTTTCCACGCCGCCGACGCGCGTGCAGAGAATTGCTCTTATTCTCCTCGTGCGGCGTTGCATTGCAGAACCGGTGCGTGAACATGATCGCGCATCTCTTCCACGCGCCGCTGGGCGAGTCGGAGACGGCCGTGGGCGTGGGCACGGTGGGGTCGTCGGAGGCCATCATGCTGGCCGGGCTGGCCTTCAAGCGGAGGTGGCAGAACAAGCGCAGGGCCGAGGGCAAGCCCTTCGACAAGCCCAACATCATCACCGGCGCCAACGTCCAGGTTACTTATCAACCCTCTGCCTCGCGATCCATGGAAGAATTGAGAGCCAAGAAACCCATCCAAACATTTAAATTGATGCAGGTGTGCTGGGAGAAGTTCGCTCGGTACTTTGAGGTGGAGCTCAAGGAGGTGAAGCTGCGGGAGGGGTACTACGTCATGGACCCGGAGCAGGCGGTGGAGATGGTGGACGAGAACACCATCTGCGTCGCCGCCATCCTCGGCTCCACGCTCAACGGCGAGTTCGAGGACGTCAAGCGCATCAACGACCTGCTGGAGGAGAAGAACAAGCGGACCGGGTAAGCAATGCGTACAAGAGCAGAGCAGCCGCCGGAACAAGAAACAGAGTCGTCGCTCGTGGTGTGCTGAGTGTAGTTTTCGCAGGTGGGAGACGCCGATCCATGTGGACGCGGCGAGCGGCGGCTTCATCGCGCCGTTCCTGTACCCGGAGCTGGAGTGGGACTTCCGGCTGCCGTGGGTCAAGAGCATCAACGTGAGCGGCCACAAGTACGGCCTCGTCTACCCCGGCATCGGCTGGTGCGTGTGGCGCACCAAGGAGGACCTCCCCGACGAGCTCATCTTCCACATCAACTACCTCGGCTCCGACCAGCCCACCTTCACCCTCAACTTCTCCAAGGGCTCCAGCCAGGTCATCGGCCAGTACTACCAGCTCATCCGCCACGGCATCGAGGTAACTTCTTTGCCGATCTTCGTCCGTTCAAGCATCGAATTCCTTCCTTTGGTGAGCGAGCTCACGCGACGGAATGGCAATGGCGATGGCGCAGGGGTACACGAAGATCATGGAGAACTGCCAGGAGAACGCCATGGTGGTGAAGGAGGGCCTGGAGAAGACGGGGCGCTTCAGCATCGTGTCCAAGGACGAGGGCGTGCCGCTGGTGGCCTTCTCGCTCAAGGACCGCAGCCGGCACGACGAGTTCGAGATCTCCGACATGCTGCGCCGCTTCGGCTGGATCGTGCCGGCCTACACCATGCCGGCGGACGCGCAGCACGTGACCGTGCTCCGCGTCGTCATCCGGGAGGAGTTCAGCCGCACCCTCGCCGAGCGCCTCGTGCTCGACATCGACACCGTCATGGCCCAGCTCGACGCGCTGCCCTCCAAGCTCGCGCCCCCGGCGCTGCTGCCGGCCGCGCTGCCCAAGACCGTCGTCGTCGCCAACGGCCACGTCAAGAAGACGGAGCTCGAGACGCAGAAGTCGGTCACGGAGGCCTGGAAGAAGTTTGTGCTCGCCAAGAAGACCAACGGCGTCTGCTAGTCCCCAGATTAAGAGTCTCCAAAACCCAAATCATGCTCAGATCGTGAAGCTACCGATCTTACTTATTCGAGTGAAACTATATTATAGGTTGATTTAGGCCGAGTTTGTAACCAAAATTTTGCTGTGGCTTTTATGACTTGCGCAATTGCGCTGCAGTGATGGTACTATTTTTCTGTCAAATGGTTCTGCAAATTTATTTATTTTAGCTTCTGCAAATTTAATCTCTGAATAACAAAGGAATTGGATCGATAGTTATGGTGTTTTGTCTCTTGTTTTCCACAACAGAGAATTAACAAGATCGTTGCATGTAGCTTCTTCATCTAATCACTTTTCTTTTTTCCTTTTCTCTATTTCCTCCAAAAGTAATCAGGAGGATTCTAATCTTTTGGAAATTCTGAGACTCAAGAAATGTGCCGGTCTTCCGTGAAGCTTCTGAAAAAAAGTTTCCGCTATGTGGCGGCAAATGCTTGCTGTGAGTAAGATGGGGATGTTCTGCGCCTGGTTAAAAAAAAACATTTCAACCACAACACTAGTGGCTCGGCTTTTTAGACCCGATGTCACAAGAATTAGCTAACCCTAATACAAAATGGACTAGTTGATCCATTGTTTTAAGCATTTTTTTTACCTTTTTCGCTATTTGCCGGTGTTATTTTTTATGCTTGTGCGCTCTTCTTTTTGTACCATCGATCACCGCCGTACACCATTGTTATTTTGCTTTCCAGTCTGGTGTGGAACAATTTGTTGTCGCTTCTCATACCTTTTGGGTTCTTTGTCGGTATTTTATTTCTTTGTTTTACATTGATTTTGTTTCAGGTTGTTTATCTATATTTTTCATAACCATTGTACATTTTTGTATAAACATTTATCAAATACAAGTTACATTTTAGCAAAATATTTGTTTTCATGCTTACTTTTTTTTACATTCTACATTTTTTGTATACATAAGACATTTTTATATACATTTAACACACATGATTTCACATTTTTTGAATAGGTGTTAAACATTTCTCAAATACATCTGGAAATATTTTTTGAATGATAAGACACATTTTTTCCTAAACTATGAAAACATTTTTTTCTAAACTATGAAAACATTTTTTTACTTTTGTTTATACATTTTTTTAAAGAGTCAATTACATCGCAGGTGTCTGAACTTGGCAAAAAAAGTCAGTTTGATACTAAAAATTTGCGGGATACATTGAACCAGTGATAAAACTTGGCTCGTGCGTGCATGTACGGTGCTAATCACATCTATATACGTACATGATACTGACGTGGCACGCCAACATGGCGCGCGGGCCACCCGTAAGTGAATGGGGACGGGGCGAAGGAGTGCGGCCTGGTTTTTTTTCAGAAAGCACCTTGAATTTTTTTGTCATGAAAAAGGCCCTTATTTTTTTTCTTTTCTATAAAAAGCTCAGAAACATAACTTTGTCTCTATGACCCTTGGGGCCCACTCGTCAGGAAACAATATAAAGAGGAGATTAATATGAAACTAGTAAGATGCCCGTGCTACGCTACGGGTAAGAAATGATCAATAGAACATTTGTTTACTTATTAAGTTATAATTAAGATACCCGTGCGTCGCCACGGAACAAATTTTTTTTACTTTACTCGACATTTATCAAAGTGACCTTATATTGTTAATAGGCCCACAACCGATATACGGTTTCCAATCGATAACCCCTTGGTCCAAGACAAATATTTTCTCCTTCATTTTCACCTTGCAAGAAGACTTGGTATTCTTCCTACTCGGGTTTCTCAACGCTTACTTTATCCTAATATTGAGTGGTAGAGAGCATGAGGCAAATAGAAATCCATCCACACTCATTTGGTGATTATGATTATGCTCGACCAACTTTATTTCCGAGTCCAAATCAATCTATCTCTTCGGCTCCTCTTTTCTTAGCACGGGCTTCACCTGCAGTCTGCACCATTCTCCGCTAGAAAAGGGGACACATTAAACATCTCAGTTATACTGCGTACCTAACTTTAGTATCAATAATGGAAGAACAACAATGCAGAAATATCAATAGTGGTCCCCGCAAATATGCGCAATGAAAGTACGGTGACTACTATCCTTCGGCTCAAGTCGATGGGCTCAACATGTTAGCACATTATCTCATTCCTCCACCTGCTCATGTCGAGTCATCTGATCATCTATGCTTGTCTATGAGGTATGAGCATTATATGATGCACCATGCCATCCATGGAAAAAATGTAATGCCAATGGTAAATCACGCATCCGAAAAATTGATGTTGTAACATTCTAAACCACTTTCATGATTTGAAAAAAAAAACACAAGTACCTTAAAGCATATAACACAACCTACAATACATGCAGTCCAGGCACACGACCCAGTCCCAAAAGTTGTGTCTTTCGCCTTAGCTCTAGAACCTGCTCCATGCAAGACAATGATGAATCCTCTCAACGCATTACAAGTTTACAACAGCACACGCATGGCGCATCCAGCAGCCGGACTCCTCCTCCCAATATTTGTTATTGTTGGCTTGCTCATGGCGTGCGCTGACATTTTTCCCTCAAAAGTAAAAAATAAACACGTACACACTCACGCCGTCACGCGAAGACACCAGAACCAGCTGAAAACTTGAAGAAAGGACCTCCAAACAAAGAAGAATAGAACCACATCCCTGAAGGCCCCAAAGAGAGCCAGCACGCCTCTGGCCGCCGCCACCGAGATGACCGTGGACGAATCCATTTGTGAGCAGGAGAAGCGCCTGGCAAGAATCTGGGTTGTGATACGGAACAGAAGTCAACATGAACGGAGGCACCAAACTGATGAAGGCCATCGATCGGGGAGGACACACCCTGCGCTCCACCGCCTCTGGATCTCCTCCGGCGAGAAGGGCCACTAGATCATCTGTCCAGCTAGCTACAAACTGGTCTCCAGAACAGCCGCCTCTGTAAGTCGCCGCAAACCAAATCTTAGGCGGCCATCACCGCCACATCACCTGTACAACTACTCACACACCCCGTCGGCAGCTCTAGCGCGTGAACCATCGAGGCGGGGACAGGGCTAGAGGAAAAAATACCAGAGTCGATGGTGTAACTGTCGCCTCAGCAGAACCGCCAGACCACACAGGCCCATAGGCTCCTCGCCATCGCCGGCGAGATGGGGTAGGAGCCAGGACCGCTTTATTGGACGCGACACGCCGCCACCATCCGAGCGCCGCCCAACCAACCCGTATCTACACGCAGGCGGAGTGCTGGAGCTCCCCCCACGCCTCAGGAGGTCAGACGGCCATCGGAGGCGAAGAGGAGCGACGAGATCATCGGCGGAAGAACTGAAGTCGCCTCCCGGTCGCTTCTTTTTCACCTTTATACTGTAGCAGGGGGAGGAGAGAATCACCCGGCTGAAGTGGGTTGCCTCATGTACGTTGGATGAAGATCTGATGGTCTAAACTGATGGATGGCAGGCACACCATCACCACCAACTGAGAATTTTATAGTAGTAGAGAAACTGTGTCCGCCATGGGTTGAACCAGCGACCTCAACCCAACAACACGGCAGACTAGCAATCACACCAAGTATTTATTATTCCTAAATTCTAAAAAGTGCATATGAACTAATTAGAGGAAACGAGCGGCCGGCCTTACACATGCATGCATGTAGTTTTGTGGTCTAAATTTTGTCTTTATTCGTGATGTGACATGTATTACTAGGATGGTCACATGGGTAAGACACGACATTATTTCATAGATGCACATGTCCATTTATTCGGGTTTTCAAAATTTTAAAAAGCCATATTTTTAAACCGTGCTTCGGAATTTAGATCCCTTTTCACTATTGGAATCCTCGCGATGAGATCTTTGAAACTAGATCCTGCATAGGTATGTTTTGACGAATTTTTTTGATGCCAATTTTGATGCTATATTGTGCAACTCTATTACTGTATTGTGCAACTTTATTACTATATCGTGTAACTTTTTTCCAAAACTAATGTTTGGAGCTGCACCTTTGTATGAGGTTGCAACCCAGCAATCATGACAACTTTGATGTGCAACTAGTCTATTGCCTCGACAAAAGTCGATGTGCAACCTTTTCTTGTAATGTAGTCTAAATGCACACATATTGATGTTTAGTTGGCTTGTAATGTAGTCTAGTTGCACACACATTGATTTTTAGTTGGCTTGTAATGTAGTCTAGTTGCACACATTGATATTTAGTTGGCAGGAAGACTAGTTGCACACACATATGCTCAGTTGACTTGTAATTTAGTCTAGTTACACACACATTAATGTTTAGTTGACAGAACACTAGTTGCACACACATATACTCAGTTGGCGCGGCAATCTAGTCTAGTTGCTCACACATTGATGTTTAGTTGATAGGACTTATTAGCACACACACATATGCTCAGTTAGCGCGACAATCTAGTCTAGTTGCACACACATTGTTTAGTTGGTAGGAAGACTAGTTCGTCGAAACTGTCACAGCCCTAGAATGTTGTTTGTAAATAGTTGCATCTTCATCCAGGCATCATATTTAAATTTCTGAAACTTGAACTGAGGAATTTTGGAAGCCTCAAAAACTTAAATAAAAGAGGGGCAAAGAACCCTGGTAAATGCATTCAATATTTTCAAAATGGCCTTAAATAATGTTGGTTATATTTTGGCAAGGGTTTTGCACCAAACCAAAAATAATGAACATTTTTGAGGAATATTTTGAGCACTGAATTTAAATTATTACTTTATTTGCATTTGGAACTATATTCATAACTTGTATAGAATATATTTCCAAATACCCTGAAACATTTTATGTGCTTTTGGAAAAGTCCATTAAGCAGCATAAATATTTTCAGAGGAGTTTTTGGCATTGTTTGAATTATTTTTAAATTCAAACAGTGGCAAAACAGATTAAATAAAAGAAAACAGAACTGAAATAGAAATAAAAGAGAGAGAGAGAAGGAAGTTACCTGGCCTCACCCGTGCAGCCCACCAGAGCCGGCCCAGCTCCTGTGCTGGTCCAGCACTGTGCGGCCCAGCCCACCGCAGTCGCCACCGTCTTCAACCTCCTGCCAGTAGGCAGGAGGGCGTGTGCCCGACGCGCGCGCGCATGCGCCGGCCACCTCATGCTTGCCGCTTGCTCCTGGACGTCGCTAGGTGCGCCACGCCACCCCCTCGGACCCCTCTCACTCTTCCTCGAGGCCCCGCCCCTCTGCTCCCTCTCTCTCGCCCGAACCCGAACGCAGCCATCGCCGCCGACTAGAACCACCGCGGCCACAGGTCCTCCCTCGCCTCTCCGACGCGCCCCCGAGCTCCGCCGTGACGTCCCCGTCCCTACCACGGAGCCACAAGACGCCGGACGCCCTGGAGCGCCGTCACCGACGCCATCTTCTTCCTCTGCACCGACGGCCGTCGTCGCTTGATTCGCCGCCCACAGAGCGTCCCCGGCCTCGCCCTCGCGCTCGTTGGACTCGCGGTGAGCCGCTGACCCGTTCCCCTCTTCTTCCCATGCCGTTTGGCCGCTCTAGCCATTGCTTCCGCCGGACCCGAGAGCTCGCCGCCGTCGTGCCTCGTCACCGTCGTGGCCAGAGCCATCGTGGCTCAAAGCCGGGCACACCACCGTGCTCCAAACCTCACTAGGAGCACGTAGAACCCACCAGCTTCCCCTCCCGAGCACCACAACGCCAAACCCGCAGGTGCCCGAACTCCGGCCGCCGCCTTGGAGCTCGCCGCCGTCGACTCAGGCCACCCCAGCTCCTCCCGTTCGCTCCATTAGATGCGCTGCTTTGCCAGCTAGCCGTAGTCGCAAACCACGAGTAAAACGGTGCCCTGTAGCGCAAACCCGACGCGGACGCCGCCGCGAACTGAGGTTGCCGGCGGTTAAACGCCGGCAGCTGACGTGGCGCTGATTTAGTTAGCACTAATGACCACGCTAAACACCCCCACAGCCACTGACTGTGGGCCCCACCCCTGGTCAAACCCCAGTCAGCGCTGGGTTTGACCGGGATTAGGTCCTGTGTCACTGACGTGTGGCCCCCACACGTCAGGTTTGACCCGAGCCAGCCCAGTTGACCCTGCTGACGTCACCGTGACGTGGTGCTGACGCCATAATTCATTTCTGGATTTATATTATTCAGGAAATTCCAGGAAATTGTAAAAACTTCTAAAAATCATAGAAATTAACCGTAACTCCAAATTAAATAATTTATATATGAAAAATTATCAGAAAAATTCAAGGAATCCATCTGTACCATTTTCATGCATGTTTGAACAATGTTTGTCCTCTGTTTTGGACAAAACGTTTAAAGGGCATTTAAATAATCACATATGGAGTTTGAATTTGAATCTTGTATTCAAACCAACTTCATTTAATCTGTTGCTAGTTGCATTAGCTCAAAACACATTCATATTGCCATGTCATGAGCATGCATCATATTGTGCATTGCATTGATTGTATTTCTTCCTTGTTGCCGGTATCTGTTCCCTCCCGGTAGACGATGTTCCGACGTTGTGATCGTTGACACTGATGAAGACTCAATGTTATCTTCAGAAGTGCCAGGCAAGCAAAACCCCCTTGTTCATTCCGATAAAATCCCACTCTCTCGCTCCTGCTCTCTTTTACTGCATTAGGACAACATCGATTCATCTGTTACTTGCTGCGGTAGCTGAACCCCTTTATCCTCTGCATGACCTGTCATTGCCACAGTAAATAGATAAAACCCACTAGCATGAGTAGGAGTTGTTTGAGCCCTGATGTGCCTACTCATTCATGCTTGTTTGTCATGCCTGCTACTGCTTAGAGTTGAGTCAGGTCTGATTCATCCGGGATGAATCAGAGGTGTGTGAACATGTCCTACGGTGTGTGAGCTAAGCGTGTGAACACGATTTGGTAAAGGTAGCGGTGAGAGGCCATGTAGGAGTACATGGTGGGTTGTCTCATTGCAGCCGTCCTCAGGAACTGAGTTCTGTGTTTGTGATCCATGATTCAGCTACTACCACGCATTGGGCCCGAAACCAATGGACCCTCTCGGCTTCTTAATCACCCTTGTCCTCTATCCAGGAGTTGCAAGTAGTTTCTGGTGTTTGTAGTATGCTGGAGGCCGTGCGCAGCGCTGACCGTAGGGGTGGGCTGTGATGCGGTAGGCACGTGGCCGGGTAAACCGGGCGCCCGTTTGGTGTCACGGAACCCTGTTCACATCGTTTGGGGCTGTGAGCGAAACTCCGGCCGGATCTCCTCATGGATGGAACCCGAATAGGCGATAAACCTGGACTAGAGACTCGAGTGTTTAGGCAGGCCGTGGCCGACACCCACGTTGGGCTTCCGCTTGATGGTTGCCGAGTACATGTCGTGTAAACGGCGGTAAGTGGTGAGAGCGTGTGTGAAGAAGTACACCCCTGCAGGGTTAATATGATCTATTCGAATAGCCGTGTCCGCGGAAAATGACTTCTGGGTTGCTTATATCAGTTCATAGACAAGTGAAAGTGGATACTCTAAAATACGCAAGATAAGCGTGAGTGCTATGGATGGCGTTCTCGTAGGGAGACGGGAGCGGTTCCATAGTGGTGTATTGGTTGGTGAATATGTGGACTCATGTGCGCCACCTCAAAAGAGTTACTCGCAGTCGTAGTTTAGGATAGCCACCGAGTCAAAGTTGGCTTGCTGCAGTTAAACCCCACCATCCCCTTTGTTGATAATGATGCATATGTAGATAGTTCTGATGTAAGTCTTGCTGGGTACATTTGTACTCACGTTTGCCTATTTTATGTTTTTGCAGAGAGACTTCGGTCTCACTAGTAGTTCCACGTGGACTTCGACGTTTAGCTTGTTACCTCAGCTACGATCTTGTGCCTCGGCAGGATTGGTAGATAGTCAGGCTTCTCAGCCTTTTTCATTTATAGATGTCTGTACTCAGACATGTTAAGCTTCTGCATGTGCTTTGACTTGTATGCTCTGAATGTTGGGTCGTGAGACCCCTGTTTGTAATATCTCGCTCCTCGGAGCCTATTGAATAAATACTTGAGTCGTAGAGTCATGTTGTGATGCCATGTTGTATTTGCACATATCGAGCATATTGTGTGTATGTTATTGAAATGCTTGGTATGTGTGGGATCTGACCATCTAGTTGTTTATCTTTAGTAGCCTCTCTTACCGGGAAATGTTTCCTAGTGTTTCCACCGAGCCATGGTAGCTTGCTACTGCTCCGGAACACTTAGGCTGGCCGGCATGTGTCCTTCTTCGTTCCTGTGTCTGTCCCTTCGGGGAAATGTCACGCGATGAATACCGGAGTCCTGTTAGCCTGCTACAGCCCGGTCTACCGGAGTCCTGCTAGCCCAGTGCTACAGCCTGGATTCACTCGCTGATGACCGACACGTTCGATGCTGGGTCATGGATGCCTGTCCCTGTAAGTTTGTGCCACTTTGGGTTTACGACTAGCCATGTCAGCCCGGGCTCCTTATCATATGGATGCTAGCGACACTGTCATATACGTGTGCCAAAAGACGCAAACGGTCCCGGGCAAAGGTAAGGCGACACCCGTGGGAATACCGTGCGTGAGATCGCAAAGTGATATGAGGTGTTACATGCTAGATCGATGTGGCATTGAGTCGGGGTCCTGACAGAAACATCCCCATGCGAGATCCAATTTTGAAGAGCACGTCGCGAGGATTCCAGTGGAGAAAACGGATCTTAATTCCGACATGCGGATTAAAAGTTATACTTTTTTTAGTTTTTTTTGAAACCACGAATTAAATACACCAAAGAATAAAACGCATGCATCGAATAAATGATTGTGCAAACATTTAAAAACCAGGTGAAAAGTTTTCTTAATTAGAATGATTAATTAGAAAGGAGACACAAAATTTCCAATTTAGACCGGCCGCTCGGTGTAGGCTAAGCGAGCAACCGGCTGCTTGCTAGACTTGGCCTTTATTATTTGCTGTCAACCTTTTTTTGAGACAAATTTGCTGTCTACATGGGATAGCTAGTCCTAAAATCCTATGAGCGGACACGCATTGCTGTCAACTTTTTTCTAGACAAATTTGCTGTCTACATGGGATTTTTTTTGAGCTGTCTATAGGCTGCACCGCTGCAGTTACCACGGCCCATTTCTCACATGTTAGTTTTTTAATTCAAAAATATAATTATAATTAATATTTATGATGTTGTCTCAAAAAATATATTTATAATTTTAATTATATATATATATTCAAATAATACATTAACAATTTTCAGAATTACATGAAACATTATATTAAAAAATAATAATTCTCCCTTGACAATGACGAGTGATGGTATCTGGAAGTCATTCATCTTATCTCTGCAGCAGGAGATTCTTCACGGGACAGAAGTGTGAATACGTGTAGATAGCCTAAAAATACATGAATGTTTTTCTGAATCATTGAAATATTTTCATAATTCCTGAAAATTATTGTAAATAATACATATTATTAAAAACATAAATATTATTCTAGTTATATAAATAATTTTAAACTATCACGTATATTTATAGAATTACACGAATATTCTTTTAAATAAGAACATTTATTACAATTATATGAAAATTATTTTAAATAAGTATATTTTATAAATTACATAAAATTATTTTAAATAATTTATTTAATGTGTATTTAAATTATTTATAATTTACTCCCTCCGTTCGGAAATACTTGTCTTAAAAATGGTTGTATCTAGAACTAAAACAAGTCTATATACAACCATTTCTAGGACAAGTATTTCCGAACAGAGGGAGTACATGATAGAACATAATCATATATTTTTATAGTTTTTGAGAAACAACACAACATAATTCTAAGAAAGGAATAAACTAACATTTGGAAAATAGGCTGCGGGGACAGGCGCCCATTTAAGCCTTATGTGCGTGCTTGCCTATAGTTAATTAGGACTAGCTATCCAATTTAAATGTGTTAAAAAAAGCTATCCAATTTAAACAGCAAATTACACCTGGTATGTTCGGAGGTCCGTGGCGCAATATTTTTCATATTAATTTCCTCCATGTAATGTATCCTGACGGGTGGGGCCCAATTGTTATACAGATGTGTAGTGTTGTTTCATTTTTTAAGCAAAACAATTTTAGGGGCTTTTTTGAGAAAAATAAAATTCCAGCACGTCTTCGCAAAACAAAAAATACAGGCCACAAGCCCTCGTCCACAGCTCCCCGTCACTGACGGGTGGGGACCGTGCCATGTTGGCTCACCACATCAACAGCATGTGCGTATACAAGCATAATTAGCATCGTAGATGCACGCCCAAATCAAGTTTTGTCACCGGTTCAATGTATGCTGCAAGTTTTAGCATCAAATTGACTTTTCTCGTCAAGTTCAGGCACCTGCGCGTCCAAGCCAAGTTTTGTCACCTGTTCAATGTATGCTGCAAGTTTTAGCATCAAATTAACTTTTCTCGCCAAGTTCAGGCACCTGCGGTGTAATTGACTCTTTTTTAAATGTCACCAACATATTTTTAAAACTTATGAAAAAAAATGAAAAATACTTTTAAAAAATGTACGAAACTTTTTTTAATTACATGATATTTTTTGGTGTATAATATTTTTCTAAATGGCACATGCATTTTTTTTCAAATGTGTGAGATGTTTTAAATGTCATTAGCACTTTTCTTATATATCAGAAACATTTTCTATACATGTAAATATTTTTTTCAAATGCAAGATAAAGATTATTTATAAATATTTGCAAATAAATGTGAAACAAAAAGGAAAAGTGTGTAGAAGAAACGGAATGGAAAAACAAAAAACACGTGTGACGTCGTCACAACATCAGCGTAACGTCGCACATTATTATAGGGCCAGCCCAGTACCGGTGCAAGGCCAGCTAGTGTCTCGCAAGAGGCGGGACATAGGTACGCCCAATGCGAAGAAAACTCGGTCTCCAAATTGGGGTTTGGACTTCTAGGCGTGAAATTTAATCGTTCACTTTTGGTGAACAAAATTCGGTAGAATCAACAAAATGAAACATTTTTTCCTAAAAAAATAAATGAAACATTTTTTTCATAAGGGTAAATCTGAGAACAGGTTAATAACCGGACCATAACTAAGCTAGACACGTACAAGTACCTCTCTAAACCAAACATGAACCATAACCAGGTAATATTATTTTCAGCCAAACCAAAACCGCACCCAATATTTATTCCACCCAAACCGGTACACACCCACTACATAACCATGAGTTTAAACCCAATACATAACCGTATTCAACTGAAGTTTAACCGTGACATGCCAAACAATAATTTCAACAATATTTTAACAGTGACATAACTGTTTTCAACTGCAGTTTTACAGTGACATGTCCTTTCTGAATAGGCTACTGCTTAGGCTACATTCTCTGCCACACTGAAACAGAACAAAGTAGAAAGTCCATCTATTTTCTACATGACTAGCAACTGGGCAACGCATTTGAAAAGAGAGCAATTTAGACATAAGTACAATTATGCTACTGGCTGCCAAAAGAGCATCAAACAAACAGTGGCAATAGAACAAACAAGCAACATTGGCAGAATCACCAGAATTGTGTTGTTGCTCCCTCGGCCAATAAATATGCATCTTCATCGCCGGCATATGTGAGATGACTTTGCTGCTTGATAAGGTCTGTAGCTCACAAACCAAACCGCAACACATTCGCACCACCATGCTATATGTGAGATGACTTTGCTTCTTGATAAGGTCTGTAGTTCAAAAACCAAGCCGCAACACATTCGCACCACCATGCTAAACCACTGTTGCATCACAGAGAGAGTTCTATCAGATCATAACTTTTTGAGAATTGAGAACCATAATCAATCAGCCATGTGGTCTAAAGTAGTAACATATAGAGATCACGATTGCAGTTTCCACATAATCCGACAAAAGATTGGACAAAACCACAATTCCATATAAAAATGCCTGGCACCGCATCAACAGTAACATATGAGGCTCTATCTATGCTTTGAACTTTAATCCTACCCTGCCAGGAGGATGACGTCCATCTCTTTATCCTATTATCTTGTGGAAGAACCCATATGGTTTTTTAATAGTATTACTGTGTCAGGTTGTGGAAAAATGCTTGTGGGCGATGGTGACATGGCAGCGGCTGATGGATGAACTTCATTCACTGGCAGCCGCTGACAGGAATGCATTCAGTGTGAAAAAATGTGGTAGCTAGAATGCCACAATCTAGTTGTATACAGCAAAAGATTGGACAAAACCACAATGTTCTACAGACTAGTGTTGGCAATGTTTACTTGCTTAGCGACAGTGGTTTTGCTTGTCCAATCACTATAACGGAAAAAAGGAGCAAGGCAAAGGCAAATCGATGATCAAGATCATATTTTTACCTTTTCTTGGTTTCAAGTTTTTAGCTGTGTGCTTACTGTCCATCTCCCGCAAATGAAACAAAGGATTAATTTAAAGGCATATGAACACTTCTATACTGCAAGTTTTATATATCACATTTTACACAAGTAGTAGAACCAAAATGTAATTGGTTAGCTCACCCTCCTTTGGTTCGAACAACCAATCTTTAACACAAACAAACACTTCTAGCATATCAGGGTTCAAAGAGCTTCTCTTGTCGCCTAGTATCCACTTACCACAACTGAAGGTTGATTCAGATGCCACTGTGCTCAAAGGAATTGCAAGAAAGTCATGGGCCATAGATGCCAATATAGGAAACTTTTCGACATGCCTCTTCCACCAACCCAAGACATCAAAGTCATCACCGGCCTTCTCGGATGCTTCTTCCAAGTATGCATCAAGCTCGGATTTTGTGTACACGTGACCTCCGACCAGGCCTGCCTCCGACGAGACTTGTGCTGGGCAAACTCTTCTTCCAACTTCCTTTTGTTGGAAATATGCCCTAGAGGCAATAATAAAATGGTTATTATTGTATTTCCTTGTTCATGATAATTGTCTATTGTTCATGCTATAATTGTATTAACCGGAAACCGTAATACATGTGTGAATACATAGACCACAACATGTCCCTAGCAAGCCTCTAGTTGACTAGCTCGTTGATCAATATATGGTCATGGTTTTCTGACCATGGACATTGGATGTCATTGATAACGGGATCACATCATTAGGAGAATGATGTGATGGACAAGACCCAATCCTAAGCCTAGCACAAGATCGTATAGTTCGTCTGCTAAAGCTTTTCTAATGTCAAGTATCATTTCCTTAGACCATGAGATTGTGCAACTCCCGGATACCGTAGGAATGCTTTGGGTGTGCCAAACGTCACAACGTAACTGGGTGGCTATAAAGGTGCACTACGGGTATCTCCGAAAGTGTCTGTTGGGTTGGCACAGATCGAGACTGGGATTTTTCACTCCATGTAAACAGAGAGGTATCTCTGGGCCCACTCGGTAGGACATCATCATAATGTGCACAATATGACCAAGGAGTTGATCACGGGATGATGTGTTACGGAACGAGTAAAGAGACTTGCTGGTAACAAGATTTAACAAGGTATCGGGATACCGACGATCGAATCTCGAGCAAGTACTATACCGGTAGACAAAGGGAATTGTATACGGGATTGACTGAATCCTTGACATCGTGGTTCATCCGATGAGATCATCGTGGAACATGTGGGAGCCAACATGGGTATCCAAATCCCGCTGTTTGTTATTGACCAGAGAGATGTCTCGGTCATGTCTGCATGATTCCCGAGCCCGTAGGGTCTACACACTTAAGGTTCGATGACGCTAGGGTTATAGGGAAAGTATGTACACGGTTACCGAATGTTGTTCAGAGTCTCGGATGAGATCCTGGACGCCACGAGGAGTTCTGGAATGGTCCAGAGGTAAAGATTTATATATGGAAAGTTGTTGTTTGGGTTCCAGGAAAAGTTTGGTTTTTTACGGTATTGTACCGGGAAGCTTCCGGAAGCTTCCGGAGGATTCCGGAGGTCCAGAAAATGTTCCACCACATCCAATACAGCAGCATGGGCTGTAGGGGGGCTCCCTAGCTTTAATGGGCCAGGGGCACCAGCCCCCCAAGGCCCATGCGCATGGGAGAGGGGAAACCCTAAGGGGGAGGGCCTCCACTTGACTTGGGAGGCACTCCTCCCCCCCTTGGCCGCCGCCCCAACCCTAGATGGGGGCCGCCCCCCTCTCTCCCAACCTATAAATAGTGGAGGGGTGGGAGGGAGGCTTGACCCTTGCACCTGGCACAACCCCTCCCCTCCAATACCTCCTCCTCATCTCTTGCAGTGCTTGGCGAAGCTCTGCTGGCGTGCCACGCTCCTCCACCATCACCACGCCGTCGTGCTGCTGCTGCACGGAGTCTTCCCCAACCTCTCTCTCTCTCCTTGCTGGATCAAGGCGCAGGAGATGTCACCGGGCCGTACATGTGTTGAACGCGGAGGCACCGTTGTTCGGTGCTTAGATCGGATTCGGCCGCGATCTGAATCGCTTCGTGTACGACTCCACCGACCGCGTTCTTGTAACGCTTCCGCATTGCGAGCTTCAAGGGTATGAAGATGCACTCCCCTCTCTCATTGCTAGTCTCTCCATAGATTGATCTTGGTGACACGTAGGAATTTTTTTGAATTTCTGCTACGATCCCCAGCAGTGGCATCATGAGCTAGGTCCATGCGTAGATTCTATGCACGAGTAGAACACAAAGTAGTTGTGGGCGATGATTTGTTCAATTTGCTTACCGTTACTAGTCTTATCTTGATTCGGCGGCATCGTGGGATGAAGCGGCCCGGACTGACCTTACACGTACACTTATGTGAGACTGGTTCCACCGACTGACATGCACTAGTTGCATAAGGTGGCTAGTGGGTGTCTGTCTCTCCCACTTTAGTCGGATCGGATTCGATGAAAAGGGTCCTTATGAAGGGTAAATAGAAATTGGCATATGACGTTGTGGTTTTGCGTAGGTAAGAAACGTTCTTGCTAGAAACCCATAGCATCCACGTAAAACATGCAACAACAATTAGAGGACGTCTAACTTGTTTTTGCAGGGTATGCTACGTGATGTGATATGGCCAAAAGGATGTGATGAATGATATATGTGATGTATGAGATTGATCATGTTCTTGTAATAGGAATCATGACTTGCATGTCGATGAGTATGACAACCGGCAGGAGCCATAGGAGTTGTCTTTATTTATTTATGACCTGTGTGTCAATGAAAACGCCATGCAATTACTTTAATTTATTGCTAACCGTTAGCCATAGTAGTAGAAGTAATAGTTGGCGAGGCAACTTCATGAATACACGATGATGTAGATCATGGTGTCATGCCGGTGACGATGGTGTTCATGCCGCGCCTCGAAGATGGAGATCAAAGGCGCAAGATGATATTGGCCATATCATGTCACTTTATGATTTGCATGTGATGTTTGTCATGTTTACATCTTATTTGCTTAGAACGACGGTAGCATAAATAAGATGATCCCTCACTAGAATTTCAAGAAAGTGTTCCCCCTAACTGTGCACCATTGCTAAGGTCCGTTGTTCCGAAGCACCACGTGATGATCGGGTGTGATAGGTTCTAACGTTCGCATACAACGGGTGTAAGCCAGATTTACACATGCAATACACTTAGGTTAACTTGACGAGCCTAGCATGTACAGACATGGCCTCGGAATACGGAAGACCGAAAGGTCGAACATGAGTCGTATAGTGGATACGATCAACATGAAGATGTTCACCGATGATGACTAGTCCGTCTCACGTGATGATCGGACACGGCCTAGTTGACTCGGATCATGTATCACTTAGATGACTAGAGGGATGTCTATCTAAGTGGGAGTTCATTGAATAATTTGATTAGATGAACTTAATTATCATGAACATAGTCAAAAGGTCTTTGCAAATTATGTCGTAGCTCACGCTTTGGTTCTACTATTTTAGATATGTTCCTAGAGAAAATTTAGTTGAGAGTGTTGGAAATATGCCCTAGAGGCAATAATAAATTGATTATTATTATATTTCCTTGTTCATGATAATCGTTTATTATCCATGCTAGAATTGTATTGATAGGAAACTCAGATACATGTGTGGATACATAGACAACACCATGTCCCTAGTAAGCCTCTAGTTGACTAGCTCGTTGATCAATAGATGGTTACAGTTTCCTGACCATGGACATTGGATGTCATTGATAACGGGATCACATCATTAGGAGAATGATGTGATGGACAAGACCCAATCCTAAGCATAGCACTAGATCGTGTAGTTCGTATGCTAAAGCTTTTCTAATGTCAAGTATCATTTCCTTAGACCATGAGATTGTGCAACTCCCGGATACCGTAGGAGTGCTTTGGGTGTGCCAAACGTCACAACGTAACTGGGTGGCTATAAAGGTACACTACGGGTATCTCCGAAAGTGTCTGTTGGGTTGGCACGAATCGAGACTGGGATTTGTCACTCCGTGTGACGGAGAGGTATCTCTGGGCCCACTCGGTAGGACATCATCATAATGTGCACAATATGTGATCAAGGAGTTGATCACGGGATGATGTGTTACGGAACAAGTAAAGAGACTTGCCGGTAATGAGATTGAACAAGGTATCGGGATACCGACGATCGAATCTCGGGCAAGTATCGTACCGATAGACAAAGGGAATTGTATACAGGATTGATTAAGTCCTTGACATCGTGGTTCATCCGATGAGATCATCATGGAACATGTGGGAGCCAACATGGGTATCCAGATCCCGCTATTGGTTATTGACCGGAGAACGTCTCGGTCATGTCTGCATGTCTCCCGAACCCGTAGGGTCTACACACTTAAGGTTCGATGACGCTAGGGTTATAAAGGAAGTTTGTATGTGGTTACCGAATGTTGTTCGGAGTCCCGGAAGAGATCCCGGACGTCACGAGGAGTTCCGGAATGGTCCGGAGGTAAAGATTTATATATGGGAAGTCCTGTTTTGGTCACCGGACAAGTTTCGGGGTCACCGGTATTGTACCGGGACCACCGGAAGGGTCCCGGGGGTCCACCAGGTGGGGCCACCTACCCCGGGGGGCCACATGGGCTGTAAGGGGGTGTGCCTTGGCCTATATGGGCCAAGGGCACCAGCCCCAAGAGGCACATGCGCCAAGGGATAAGGAAAGGAAGAGTCCTAAAGGGGGAAGGCACCTCCGAGGTGCCTTGGGGAGGAGGGACTCCTCCCTAGCCGCACCCTTCCTTGGAGGAAGGGCCAAGGCTGCGCCCCCCCTCTCCCTTGCCCCTATATATATGTGTGGGGTGGGAGGGCAGCCATACCTTTGCCTTTGGTGCAGCCCTCCCCTCTCCCAAGTCCTTCTCCTCTCCCGCGGTGCTTGGCGAAGCCCTGCAGGATTGCCACGCTCCTCCACCACCACCACGCCATTGTGCAGCTGCTGGATGGAGTCTTCCTCAACCTCTCCCTCTCTCCTTGCTGGATCAAGGCATGGAGACATCACCGGCCTGTACGTGTGTTGAACGCGGAGGTGCCGTGCGTTCGGCACTTGGTCATCGGTGATTTGGATCACGACGAGTACGACTCCATCAACCCCGTTCACTTGAACGCTTCCGCTTAGCGATCTACAAGGGTATGTAGATGCACTCTCCTTCCCCTCGTTGCTAGTTTCTCCATAGATAGATCTTGGTGACACGTAGGAAAATTTTGAATTTCTGCTACGTTCCCCAACAGTGGCATCATGAGCTAGGTCTTTGCGTAGATTCTATGCACGAGTAGAACACAAAGTAGTTGTGGGCGTTGATTTTGTTCAATATGCTTGCCGTTACTTGTCTTATCTTGATTCGGCGGCATCATGGGATGAAGCGTCCCGGACCAACCTTACACGTACGCTTACGTGAGACCAGTTCCACCGACAAACATGCACTAGTTGCATAAGGTGGCTGGCGGGTGTCTGTCTCTCCCACTTTAGTCGGATCGGATTCGATGAACAGGGTCTTTATGAAGGGTAAATAGCAATTGGCATATCACGTTGTGGTCTTTGCGTAGGTAAGAAACATTCTTGCTAGAAACCCATAGCAGCCACGTAAAACATGCAAACAACAATTAGAGGACGTCTAACTTGTTTTTGCAGGGTATGCTATGTGATGTGATATGGCCAAAGGATGTGATGAATGATATATGTGATGTATGAGATGATCATGTTTTTGTAATAGGAATCACGGCTTGCATGTCGATGAGTATGACAACCGGCAGGAGCCATAGGAGATGTCTTAATTTATTTATGACCTGCGTGTCAACATAAACGTCATGTAATTACTTTACTTTATTGCTAACCGTTAGCTGTAGTAGTAGAAGTAATAGTTGACGAGACAACTTCAAGAAGACACGATGATGGAGATCATGATGATGGAGATCATGGTGTCATGCCGGTGACGATGATGATCATGGAGCCCCGAAGATGGAGATCAAAAGGAGCAATATGATATTGGCCATATCATGTCACTATTTGATTGCATGTGATGTTTATCATGTTTATGCATCTTGTTTGCTTAGAACAACGGTAGTAAATAAGATGATCCCTCATTGAAATTTCAAGAAGGTGTTCCCCCTAACTGTGCACCGTTGCGACAGTTCATTGTTTCAAAGCACCACGTGATGATCGGGTGTTTGATTCCAACGTTCACATAGAACGGGTGTAAGACAGATTTACACATGCAAACACTTAGGTTGACTTGACGAGCCTAGCATGTGTACAGACATGGCCTCGGAACACAGAAGACCGAAAGGTCGAGCATGAGTCATATGGTAGATACGATCAGCATGAAGATGTTCACCGATGTTGACTAGTCCGTCTCACGTGATGATCGGACACGGCCTAGTTGACTCGGATCATGTAATCACTTAGATGACTAGAGGGATGTCTATCTGAGTGGGAGTTCATAAGATGAACTTAATTATCCTGAACATAGTCAAAAGGTCTTCGCAAATTATGTCGTAGCTCGCGCTTCAGTTCTACTGTTTAGATATGTTCCTAGAGAAAATTTAGTTGAAAGTTGATAGTAGTAATTATGAGGACTAGGTCCGTAAACTGAGCATTGTCCTCATTGCTTCATAGAAGGCTTATGTCGTTAATGCACCGCTCAGTGTGCTGAACCTCGAACGTTGTCTATGGATGTTGCGAACATCTGACATACACATTTTGATGACTACATGATAGTTCAGTGCGTAATGCTAAATGGTTTAGAATTGAGGCACCAAAGATGTTTTTGAAACATCGCAGAACATATGAGATGTTCCAAGGATTGAAATTGGGATTTCAGGCTCGTGCCCACGTCAAGAGGTATAAGACCTCTGACGATTTTCTTAGCCTGCAAACTAAGGGAGAAAAGCTCAATTGTTGAGCTTGTGCTCAGATTGTCTGAGTACAACAATCGCTTGAATCAAGTGGGAGTTGATCTTCCAAATGAGATAGTGATGTTTCTCCGAAGTCATTACCACCAAGCTACTAGAGCTTCGTGATGAACTATGATATATCAGGGACATATATGATGATCCTTGAGATATTCGCGATGTTTGACACCGCGAAAGTAGAAATCAAGAAGGAGCATCAATTGTTGATGGTTGGTGAAACCACTAGTTTCAAGAAGGGAAAGGGAACAAAGGGATACTTCATGAAACGGCAATTCAGCTGCTGCTCTAGTGAAGAAACCCAAGGTTGAGCCCAAACCCGAGACTAAGTGCTTCTGTAATAAGGGGAACAACCACTGGAGCAGAATTACCCTAGATACTTGGTAGATGAGAAGGCTGGCAAGGTCAATAGAAGTATATTGGATATACATTGTGTTGATGTGTACTTTACTAGTACTCCTAGTAGCACCAGGGTATTAGATACCGGTTCGGTTGCTAAGTGTTAGTAACTCGAAACAAAAGGCTACGGAATAAACGGAGACTAGCTAAAGGTGAGCTGACGATATGTGTTGGAAGTGTTTCCAATGTTGATATGATCAAGCATCGCATGCTCCCTCTACCATCGAGTTTGGTGTTTGCGTTGAGCATAGACGTGATTGGATTATGTCTATCGCAATACGGTTATTCATTTAAGGAGAATAATGGTTACTCTGTTTATTTGAATAATACCTTCAATGGTCTTGCACCTAAAATGAATGGTTTATTGAATCTCGATCGTAGTGATACACATGTTCATGTCAAAAGATATAAGATAGTAATGATAGTACCACCTACTTGTGGCACTGCCACTTAAGTCATATCGGTATAAAATGCATGAAGAAGCTCCATGTTGATGGATCTTTGGGCTCACTCGGTTTTGAACGGTTTGAGACATGCGAACCATGTCTATTGGTGTATATGCATGAAGAAACTCCATGCAGATGGATCGTTTGGACTCACTTGATTTTGAATCACTTGAGACATGCAAATCATACCACATGGGCAAGATGACTGAAAGCCTCGTTTTTCAGTAAAATGGAACTAGAAAGCAACTTGTTGGAAGTAATACATTTTGATGTGTGCAATCCAATGAGTGCTAAGGCATGTAGTGGATATCGTTATGTTCATACTTCACAGATGATTTGAGTAGATGTTGAGTATATTTACTTGATGAATCACGAGTCTGAATTATTGAAAGGTTCAAGTAATTTCAGGGTGAAGTTGAAAGATTGTCGTGACAAGAGGATAAAATATCTATGATATGATCATAGAGATGAATATATGAATTACGAGTTTGGCACATAATTAAGACATTGTGGAAATTGTTTCACAACTGATACAGCCTAGAACACCATAGTGTGATGGTGTGTCCGAACATCATAACTGCACCCTATTGGATATAATGCATACCATGATGTCTCTTATCGAATTACCACAATAATTTATGGGTTAGGCATTAGAGACAACCACATTCACTTTAAATAGGGCACCACGTAATTCCGATGAGATGACACCGTATGAACTATGGTTTAGAGAAACCTAAGCTGTCATTTCTTAAAAGTTTGGGGCTGCGACGCTTATGTGAAAAAAAGTTTCAGGCTTATAAACTCGAACCCAAAGCGGATAAATGCATCTTCATAGGACACCCAAAACAGTTGGGTATACCTCCTGTCTCAGATTTGAAAGCAATAAGGGATTGTTTCTAGAATCGGGTCCTTTCTCGAGGAAAAGTTTCTCTCGAAAGAATTGAGTGGGAGGATGGTGGAGACTTGATGAGGTTATTGAACCGTCTCTTCAACTAGTGTGTGGCAGGGCACAGGAAATTGTTCCTGTGGCACCTACACCAATTGAAGTGGATTATGATAGTGATCATGAAACTTCAGATCAAGTCACTACCAAACCTCGTAGGATGACAAGGATGCGTACTACTTCAGAGTGGTACGTAATCCTGTCTTGGAAGTCATGTTGCTAGACAACAATGAACCTACGAGCCATGGAGAAGTGATGGTGGGCCCGGATTCCGATAAATGGCTCGAGGCCATAAAATCCGAGATAGGATCCATGTATGAAAACAAAGTGTAGACTTTGGAAGAACTACTTGATGGTCGTAAGGCTGTTAGGTACATATGGATTTTAAAAGGAAGACGGACAATGATGGTAAGTATCACCATTAAGAAAGCTCGACTTGTCGTTAAGATGTTTTCCGACAAGTTCAAGGAGTTGACTACGATGAGACTTTCTCACTCGTAGCGATGCTAAGAGTCTGTTGGAATTATATTAGCAATTACTGCATTATTTATGAAATCTTGCAGATAGGATGTCAAAACATTGTTTCCTCGATGTTTTTTCTTGAGGAAAGGTTGTATGTGATACAACCGGAAGGTTTTGTCAAATCCCGAAGTATGCAAAGCTCCAGCAATCCTTCTAAGGAATGGAGTAAGCATCTCGGAGTTGGAACGTATGCTTTGATGAGATGATCAAAGATTTTGGTGTATACAAAGTTTATGAGAAACTTGTATTTCCAAAGAAGTGAGTGGGAGCACTATAGAATTTCTGATGAGTATATGTTGTTGACATATTGTTGATCAGAAATGACGTAGAATTTCTGGAAAGCATATAGGGTTATTTGGAAAGTGTTTTTCAATGGAAAGCCTAGATTAAGCTACTTGAGCATTGAGCATCAAGATCTATAAGGATAGATCAAAACGCTTAATGGTACTTTCAAATGAGCACATACCTTGACATGATCTTGAAGGTGTTTAAGATGGATCAGTCAAAGAAGGAGTTCTTGCCTGAGTTGTAAGGTATGAAGTTAAGACTTAAAGCTCGACCACGGCAGAATAGAGAGAAAGGACGAAGGTCGTCCCCTATGCTTAAGACATAGGCTCTACAGTATGCTATGTTGTGTACCGCACCTGAAGTGTGCCTTGCCATGAGTCAGTCAAGGGGTACAAGAGTGATCCAAGAATGGATCACAGGACAGCGGTCAAAGTTATCCTTAGTAACTACTGGACTAAGGAATTTTCTCGATTATGGAGGTGGTAAAAGAGTTCGTCGTAAAGGGTTACACCGTTGCAAGCTTTGACACTAATCCAGATTATTCTGAGTAGTAAACTGGATTCGTATAGTAGAACAGTTATTTGGAATAGCTCCAAATAGAGCGTGGTAGCTGCATCTAGGAGATGACATAGAGATTTGTAAAGCACACACGGATCTGAAAGGTTCAGACCCGTTGACTATAACCTTTCTCACAAGCACACCATGATCAAACCCAGAACTCATCGAGTGTTAATCACATGGTAAATGTGAACTAGATTATTGACTCTAGTAAACTCTTTGGGTGTTAGTCACATGGGGATGTGACCTTGAGTGTTAATCACATATCGATGTGAACTAGATTATTGACTCTAGTGCAAGTGGGAGACTGTTGGAAATATGCCCTATAGGCAATAATAAATTGATTATTATTATATTTCCTTGTTCATGATAATCGTTTATTATCCATGCTAGAATTGTATTGATAGGAAACTCAGATACATGTGTGGATACATAGACAACACCATGTCCCTAGTAAGCCTCTAGTTGACTAGCTCGTTGATCAATAGATGGTTACGGTTTCCTGACCATGGACATTGGATGTCGTTGATAACGGGATCACATCATTAGGAGAATGATGTGATGGACAAGACCCAATCCTAAGCATAGCACTAGATCGTGTAGTTCGTATGCTAAAGCTTTTCTAATGTCAAGTATCATTTCCTTAGACCATGAGATTGTGCAACTCCCGGATACCGTAGGAGTGCTTTGGGTGTGCCAAACGTCACAATGTAACTGGGTGGCTATAAAGGTACACTACGGGTATCTCCGAAAGTGTCTGTTGGGTTGGCACGAATCGAGACTGGGATTTGTCACTCCGTGTGACGGAGAGGTATCTCTGGGCCCACTCGGTAGGACATCATCATAATGTGCACAATATGTGATCAAGGAGTTGATCACGGGATGATGTGTTACGGAACGAGTAAAGAGACTTGCCGGTAACGAGATTGAACAAGGTATCTGGATACCGATGATCGAATCTCGGGCAAGTATCGTACCGATAGACAAAGGGAATTGTATACGGGATTGATTAAGTCCTTGACATCGTGATTCATCCGATGAGATCATCGTGGAACATGTGGGAGCCAACATGGGTATCCAGATCCCGCTATTGGTTATTGATCGGAGAACGTCTTGGTCATGTCTGCATGTCTCCCGAACCCGTAGGGTCTACACACTTAAGGTTCGATGACGCTAGGGTTATAAAGGAAGTTTGTATGTGGTTACTGAATGTTGTTCGGAGTCCCGGATGAGATCCCGGACGTCACGAGGAGTTCCGGAATGGTCCGGAGGTAAAGATTTATATATGGGAAGTCCTGTTTTGGTCACCGGACAAGTTTCGGGGTCACCGGTATTGTACCGGGACCACCGGAAGGGTCCCGGGGGTCCACCGGGTGGGGCCACCTGCCCCGGGGGGCCACATGGGCTGTAAGGGGGTGCGCCTTGGCCTATATGGGCCAAGGGCACCAGCCCCAATAGGCCCATGCGCCAAGGGATAAGGAAAGGATGAGTCCTAAAGGGGGAAGGCACCTCCGAGGTGCCTTGGGGAGGAGGGACTCCTCCCTAGCCGCACCCTTCCTTGGAGGAAGGGCCAAGGCTGCGCCCCCCTCTCCCTTGCCCCTATATATATGTGTGGGGGTGGGAGGGCAGCCATACCTTTGCCTTTGGTGCAGCCCTCCCCTCTCCCAAGTCCTTCTCCTCTCCCGCGGTGCTTGGCGAAGCCCTGCAGGATTGCCACACTCCTCCACTACCACCACGCCGTTGTGCTGCTGCTGGATGGAGTCTTCCTCAACCTCTCCCTCTCTCCTTGCTGGATCAAGGCATGGGAGACGTCACCGGGCTGTACGTGTGTTGAACGCGGAGGTGCCGTGCGTTCGGCACTTGGTCATCGGTGATTTGGATCACGACGAGTACGACTCCATCAACCCTGTTCACTTGAACGCTTCCGCTTAGCGATCTACAAGGGTATGTAGATGCACTCTCCTTCCCCTCGTTGCTAGTTTCTCCATAGATAGATCTTGGTGACACATAGGAAAATTTTGAATTTCTGCTACGTTCCCCAACAGAGAGTTGACAGTAGCAATTATGCGGACCGGATCCGTGAACTGAGGATTGTCCTCATTGCTGCATAGAAGGATTATGTCCTTAATGCACCGCTTAGTGTGCTGAACCTTGAGCGTCGTCTGTAGATGTTGGGAAGCATCTGACATACACGTTTTGATGACTACGTGATAGTTCAGTGAGTAATACTAACGGTTTAGAATTGTGGCACCAAAGATGTTTTGAAACGTCGCAGAACATATGAGATGTTCCAAAGACTGAAATTGGGATTTCAGACTAGTGCCCACGTCAAGAGGTATGAGACCTCTGACAAGTTTCTTAAGCCTGCAAACTAAGGGAGAAAAGCTCAATCGTTGAGCATGTGCTTAGATTGTCCGAGTACTACAATCGCTTGAATCAAGTGAGAGTTAATATTCCAGATGAGAAAGTGATAGTTCTCCATAGTCAATGCAACCAAGCTATTAGAGCTTAGTGATGAACTATAACATATCAGGGATAGACATTATGATCCTTGAGCAATTCTCGATGTTTGACACCGTGATAGTAGAAATCAAGTAGGAGCATCAATTGTTGATGGTTAGTAAAACCACTAGTTTCAAGAAGGGCAAGGGAAAGAAGGGATACTTCATGAGACGGCAAATCAGTTGCTGCTCTAGTGAAGAAACCCAAGGTTGAACCAAACCCGAGACTAAGTGCTTCTATAATGAGGGGAACGGTCACTGAAGCTGAACTACCGTAGATACTTGGTAAATGAGAAGGCTGGCAAGGTCGACAGAAGTATTTTGAATATACATTATATTATTGTGTACTTTACTAGTACTCCTAGTAGCACCAGGGTAATAAATACCGGTTCGGTTGCTAAGTGTTAGTAACTCGAAATAAAAGGCTACGGAGACTAGCTAAAGGTGAGATGACGATATGTTGGAAGTGTTTCCAAGGTTGATGTGATCAAACATCGCACGCTCCCTCTACCATCGGGATTGGTGTTAAACCGAAATAATTGTTATTTGGTGTTTGCATGGAGCATAGACATGATTGGATTATGTTTATCGCCACACGGTTATTCATTTAAGGATAATAATGGTTACTCTGTTTATTTGAATAATACCTTCAATGGTCTTGCACCTAAAATGAATGGTTTATTGAATCTCGATCATAGTGATACACATGTTCATGCCAAAAGATATAAGATAGTAATGATAGTACCACGTACTTGTGGCACTGCCATTTGAGTCATGTTGGTGTAACATGCATGAAGAAGCTCCACGTTGATGGATGTTTGGACTCACTCGTTTTTGAAAAGATTGAGACATGCGAACCATGTCTATTGGTAGATATGCATGAAGAAACTCCATACAGATGGATCGTTTGGACTCACTTGATTTTGAATCAATTGAAACATGCAGATCATACCACATGGGCAAGATGACTGAAAGACCTCGTTTTCAGTAAGATGGAACAAGAAAGCAACTTGTTGGAAGTAATACATTTTGATGTGTGTAGTCCAATCAGTGCTGAGGCACGCAGTGGATATCGTTATGTTCTTACTTCACAGATGATTTGAGTAGATGCTGAGTATATTTACTTGATGAAACACAAGTCTGAATTATTGAAAGGTTCAAGTAATTTCAGAGTGAAGTTGAAGATCGTCGTGACAAGATGATAAAATGTCTATGATATGATCATAGAGATGAATATCTGAGTTACGAGTTTGGCACACAATTAAGACATTGTGGAAATTGTTTCACAACTAATACCGCCTGGAACACCATAGTGTGATGGTGTGTCCGAACATCATAACTGCACCCTACTGGATATGGTGCATACCATGATGTCTCTTATCGAATTACCACTATCGTTTATGGGTTAGGCATTAGAGACAACCGCATTCACTTTAAATAGGGCACCACACAATCCCGTTGAGACGACACCGTATGAACTATGGGTTAGAGAAACCTGAGTTGTCGTTTCTTAAAAGTTTGGGGCTGCGACGCTTATGTGAAAAACTTTCAGGCTGATAAGCTCGAACCCAAAGCGGATAAATGCATCTTCATAGAATACCCAAAAATAGTTGGGTATACCTCCTATTTCAGATCCGGAAGCAAAAGTGATTGTTTCTAGAAACGGGTCCTTTCTCGAGGAAAAGTTTCTCTTGAAAGAATTGAGTGGGAGGATGGTGGAGACTTGATGAGGTTATTGAACCGTCACTTCAACTAGTGTGTAGTAGGGCACAGGAAGTTTTTCCTGTGGCACCTACACCAATTGAAGTGGAAGCTTGTGATAATGATCATAAAACTCCGGATCAAGTCACTACCAAACCTCATAGGTAGACAAGGATGTGTACTACTTCAGAGTGGTACGTAATCCTGTCTTGGAAGTCATCTTGCTAGACAACAATGAACCTACGAGCTATGGAGAAGCAATGGTGGGCCCGGATTCCGACGAATGGCTCGAGGCCATAAAATTCGAGAAAGGATCCATGTATAAAAAACAAAGTATAGACTTTGGAAGAACTACTTGATGGTCGTAAGGCTGTTGGGTGCAGATGGATTTTGAAAGGAAGACGGACAATGATGGTAAGTGTCACCATTAAGAAAGCTCGACTTGTCGTTAAGATGTTTTCCGACAAGTTCAAAGGAGTTGACTATGATGAGACTTTCTCACTCATAGCGATGCTAAGAGTCTGTTGGAATTATGTTAGCAGTTGCTGCATTATTTATGAAATCTTGCAGATAGGATGTTAAAACATTGTTTCCTCGACGTTTTTCTTGAGGAAAGGTTGTATGTAATCCTGAAAGATGCTGACAAGTATGCAAAGCTCCAGCAATCCTTCTAAGGACTGGAGTAAGCATCTTGGAGTTGGAATGTACGCTTTGATGAGATGATCAAAGATTTTGGGTTTATACAAAGTTTATGAGAAACTTGTATTTCCAAAGAAGTGAGTGGGAGAACTATAGAATTTTTGATGAGTATATGTTGTTAACATATTGTTGATCAGAAATGATGTAGAATTTCTGGAAAGCATGCATGGTTGTTTGAAAAGTGTTTTCAATGGAAAATCTGGATTAAGCTACTTGAACATTGAGCATCAAGATCTATAAGGATAGATAAAAAACGCTTAATAGTACTTTCAAATGAATACATACTGTGACAAGATTTTGAAGGAGTTCAAATAGATCAGCAAAGAAGGAGTTCTTGGCTGTGTTACAAGGTGTGAGCATTGAGTAAGACTCAAGACCTGACCACGACAGAAGAGAGAAAGGACAAAGGTCGTCCCCTATGCTTTAGACGTAGGCTCTACAGTATGCTATGTTGTGTATCGCACCTGAAGCGTGCCTTGCCATGAGTAAGTCAAGGGGTACAAGAGTGATCCAGGAATGGATCACATGACAGCGGTCGAACTTATCCTTAGTAATTAGTGGACTAAGGAATTTTCACGATTATGGAGGTGGTAAAAGAGTTCGTCGTAAAGGGTTACGTCGATGCAAACTTTGACACTAATCCGGATGACTCTGAGGAGTAAATCGGATTCATATAGTAGAGCAGTTATTTGGAATAGCCCCAAGTAGCGCGTGGTAGCTGCATATACAAGATGACATAGAGATTTGTAAAGCACACATGGATCCGAAAGGTTCAGACCCATTGACTGATAAACCTCTCTCACAAGCAAGATATGAACACACCGCATGGGTGTTGGATTCACTACAATCACATAGTGATGTGAACTAGATTATTGACTCTAGTGCAAGTGGGAGACTGTTGGAAATATGCCCTAGAGGCAATAATAAAATGGTTATTATTGTATTTCCTTGTTCATGATAATTGTCTATTGTTCATGCTATAATTGTATTAACTGGAAACGGTAATACATGTGTGAATACATAGACCACAACATGTCCCTAGTAAGCCTCTAGTTGACTAGCTCGTTGATTAATAGATGGTCATGGTTTCCTGGCCATGGACATTGGATGTCATTGATAACGGGATCACATCATTAGGAGAATGATGTGATGGACAAGACCGAATCCTAAGCCTAGCACAGGATCGTATAGTTCGTCTGCTAAAGCTTTTCTAATGTCAAGTATCATTTCCTTAGACCATGAGATTGTGCAACTCCCGGATACCATAGGAATGCTTTGGGTGTGCCAAACGTCACAACGTAACTGGGTGGCTATAAAGGTGCACTACAGGTATATCCGAAAGTGTCTATTGGGTTGGCACGAATCGAGACTGGGATTTGTCACTCCGTGTAAACGGAGAGGTATCTCTGGGCCCACTCGGTAGGACTCATCATAATGTGCACAATGTGACCAAGGAGTTGATCATGGGATGATGTGTTACGGAACGAGTAAAGAGACTTGCCGGTAACGAGATTGAACAAGGTATCAGGATACCGACGATCGAATCTCGGGCAAGTACTATACCGGTAGACAAAGGGAATTGTATACGGGATTGACTGAATCATTGACATCGTGGTTCATCCGATGAGATCATCGTGGAACATGTGGGAGCCAACATGGGTATCCAGATACCGCTGTTGGTTATTGACCAGAGAGATGTCTCGGTCATGTCTGCATGATTCCCGAGCCCGTAGGGTCTACACACTTATGGTTCAATGACACTAGGGTTATAGGGAAAGTATGTACGCGGTTACCGAATGTTGTTCGGAGTCCCGGATGAGATCCCGGGCATCACGAGGAGTTCCTAAATGGTCCGGGGTAAAGATTTATATATGGAAAGTTGTTGTTCGGGTTCCAGGAAAAGTTCGGTTTTTTCCGGTATTGTACCGGGAAGCTTCCGGAAGGTTCTGGAGGATTCCGGAGGGGTCCGGAGGTCCGAAAAATGTTCCACCACGTCCAATACAGAAGCATGGGATGTAGGGGGCTCCCTAGCCTTAATGGGCCAGGCGCACCAGCCCCCCAAGGCCCATGCGCATGGGAGAGGGGAAACCCTAAGGGGGAGGGCCTCCACTTGACTTGAGAGGCACTCCTCCCCCCCTTGGCCACCGCCCCAACCCTAGATGGGATCTAGGGGGGCCGGCCCCCTCTCTCCCCACCTATAAATAGTGGAGGGGTGGGAGGGCGGCTTGACCCTGGCACCTGGCGCAGCCCCTCCCCTCCAATACCTCCTCCTCGTCTCTTGCAGTGCTTGGCGAAGCTCTGCTGGCGTGCCACGCTCCTCCACCATCACCACGCCGTCGTGCTGCTGCTGGATGGAGTCTTCCCCAACCTCTCCCTCTCTCCTTGCTGGATCAAGGCGCGGGAGACGTCACCGGGCCGTACGTGTGTTGAACACGGAGGCATCGTTGTTCGGTGCTTAGATCGAATTCGGCCGCGATCTGAATCGCTTCGTGTACGACTCCACCGACCGCATTCTTGTAACACTTCCGCATTGCGATCTTCAAGGGTATGAAGATGCACTCCTCTCTCTCGTTGCTAGTCTCTTCATAGATTGATCTTGGTGACACGTAGGAATTTTTTTGAATTTCTCCTACGATCCCCAGCACCTTTTCCCTCTAATAGGTGATCCAATAGTGGTATTGCCTTGACTAGAAGGTGTCGAGTGTGCAGTGCTTGTCGCTGCAAGCAGCTCATATTCCTTGACATACTTTCTCACCCATTCTAAAGAAATCTCTACTTGTTTTGTAATCTGCTCCTCATTGGTAGACAACTTGCAATAGAAGAAATCCAAGTAATCTTCTTTCCTCCTTGGATCCAGGAATGTAGCAATGACAAGTGCATGGTTAAACTCAATGCCCTTAATTTTTCTACGATGGTTAGGATCTGCATTCTCCTTCTCCTCGGGATCCCAATATTTATCGAGCTTCGTTTGCATCACTGCCACCAATTCCTTCAACACATCAGAGGTCTGCCAACCCAGATCTTTCAATGCATGGCGAATAGAAAGCACAACTCGCAGAAACTTATGTGAAGTTGGCTTCCTGTGAGCTGAAACAATCAAGGTAAGCTCTTCAAAAGCTTTTAGAAACTCATAAATAGCTTTTGCCTTCTCCCATTCTTCCTCAGTTGGAGACTCTATCATCTTTCTATTGTCATAACTAGTGAGGACAGATTTGAACGTCAATGCTTCTACAGGCGTTTTCCAAGTTGAGTTCCATCTGGTTGGTGTATCAACAGAGATGCCTTTCTTTGCACGTAGACCCATCCCACTTGCAATTGTATTGAAATCTGACACATCTCCATCGTATCTACTTTTCCAAACACTTTTGCCCTTGTTTTGGACTCTAACTTGCATGATTTGAATAGAACTAACCCGGACTGACGCTGTTTTCAGCAGAATTGCCATGGTGTTATTTTTGTGCAGAAATAGAAGTTCTCGGAATGACCTGAAAATCAACGGAGAATATTTTCGGAATATATAATAAATGCTGGAGAAAGAATCAAGGCCAGGGGGGCCACACCCTGTCCACGAGGGTGGGGGGCGCGCCCCCCTGCCTCGTGCCCCCTGGTGTTCCACCGACCTCAACTCCAACTCTATATATTCACGTTCGAGGAGAAAAAACTAGAGAGAAGGATTCATCGCGTTTTACAATACGGAGCCGCGGCCAAGCACTAATCTCTCTCGGGAGGGCTGATCTGGAGTCTGTTCGGGGCTCCGGAGAGGGGAATCCGTCGCCATCGTCACCATCAACCTTCCTCCATCACCAATCCCATTATGCTCACCATCGTGCGTGAGTAATTCCATCATAGGCTTGCTGGACGATGATGGGTTGGATGAGATGTATCATGTAATCGAGTTAGTTTTGTTAGGGTTTGACCCCTAGTATCCACTATGTTCTGAGATTGATGTTGTTATGACTTTGCTATGCTTAATTCTTTCCACTAGGGCCCGAGTGCCATGATTTTAGATCTGAACCTATTATGTTTTGATGAATATATGTGAGTTCTTGATCCTATCTTGCAAGTCTATAGTCACCTATTATGTGTTATGATCCGTTAACCCGGAAGTGACAATAATCGGGATACTTACCGGTGATGACCGTAGTTTGAGGAGTTCATGTATTCACTAAGTGTTAATGCTTTGGTACGGTACTCTATTAAAAGGAGGCCTTAATATCCCTTAGTTTCCAATAGGACCCCGTTGCCAC
Organism: Triticum aestivum; assembly: GCF_018294505.1. Taxonomy (NCBI): domain Eukaryota; kingdom Viridiplantae; phylum Streptophyta; class Magnoliopsida; order Poales; family Poaceae; genus Triticum; species Triticum aestivum. Next base: position 75,147,844 of record NC_057803.1, on the reverse strand, counting down.
GGGAGGGTAGGACAAAAGATGTCATGCAAGTTCTTTTTCATAAGCACATATGACTATATTCGAAATACATGCCTGCATTACATTGATGAACTGGAGCTAGTTCTGTGTCACCCTATGTTATAACTGGCATGAGGAATCGCATCCAACATAATTATCCATCACTGATCCATTGCCTACGAGCTTTTCACATATTGATCATTGCTTAGTTACTTTTCCGCTGCTACTGGTACTTTTGCTACCATTACCGCTATTATCATATTACTTTGCTACTAAATACTTTGCTGCAGATATTAAGTCTTTCAGGTGCGGTTGAATTGAAAACTCAACCGTTAATACTTGAGAATATTCTTTGGCTCCCCTTGTGTCGAATCAATAAATTTGGGTTGAATACTCTACCCTCAAAAACTGTTGCGATCCCCTATACTTGTGGGTTATCAAGACTATTTTCTGGCGCTGTTGCCGGGGAGCATAGCTCTATTATTTGAGTGACTTGGGATTCATATCTGCTGATCACTATGAGGAACTTGAAAGATGAAAGAATGAAGATTTATCCCTCAACTACGAGGGGAGGTAAGGAACTGCCATCTAGCTCTGCACTTGATTCACCTTCTGTTTTGAGTAAACTTGCGACACCTAAATCTGCTTCTGCTATTAATTCTGATATGTCGCATGTTATTGATGATGCCACTTCTGCTTTGCATGATACTTATGATGGAACTACTTCTATGCTTGATAATACTATGCCACTAGGTGAATTTCTTGATGAACAACTTGCTAGGGCTAGAGAGAATGAAATTATTGAAACTGATAATATTGATGAAAGTGACGATGAAGATTCTCCCCCTAGATATGAATTGCCTGTTGTGCCTGGGGGTTATGTTATGGATGAAGAAACTGCTAGAGACTTTTTAGCTTGCAATGATAGATATGATCTTAAGAAATTATTAGCTAAGCTTAAAGAAAAATCTTTGAATGCTAGAATGAAATACGACCCTGCTTTTGCTGCTTCACCTATCTGTATTTACGATAAGGATTATGATTTCTCTATCGACCCTGAGTTAATTTCTTTGGTTGAATCTGATCCTTTTTATGGCTATGAATCTGAAACTGTTGTGGCACATCTTACTAAATTAAATGATATAGGCACCCTATTCACTAATGATGAGAAAACTCACTATTACTTTATCCTTAAGGTGTTTCCCTTCTCATTAAAGGGTGATGCTAAAACATGGTTTAATTCTCTTGATCCTGGTTGTGTGCGTAGTCCCCAGGATATGATTTATTACTTCTCTGCTAAATATTTCCCCGCTCATAAGAAACAAGCTGCATTAAGGGAAATATATAATTTTCTGCAAATTGAAGAAGAGAGTCTCCCACAAGCTTGGGGGAGGCTTCTCCAATTACTTAATGCTTTGCCTGATCATCCTCTCAAGAAAAATGAAATACTTGATATCTTTTATAATGGACTAACTGATGCTTCCAGAGACCACTTGGATAGTTGTGCTGGTTGTGTTTTCAGGGAAAGAACTGTTGATCAAGCTGAATTGCTATTGAATAATATATTGAGTAATGAAAATGATTGGACACTTCATGAACCAACTCCTAAGCCAACTCCGAAGAAAAGGGGTATTCTATTTCTCAGTCCTGAAGATATGCAAGAGGCAAAGAAATCTATGAAAGAAAAAGGTATTAAAGCTGAAGATGTTAAGAATTTACCACCTATTGAAGAAATACATGGTCTTGATAACCCGACACAGGTAGTAAAGGTAAATTCTCTCTATAGATTTGATGAAGGTGATATCCCTCGTTATAAGTCTGCTAGCCAATGCTTAGATGAGTTTGATAATTTTATTGTTAAACAAGAAAACTTCAATGCTTATGTTGGTAGACAGTTGAAACGCAATGCTTATATGATTGAACACTTGAGTGATTATATGTTTAGAGTTAATGGTGAACTTAAACTTATTAGTAAACATGCTTCTATGGTTACCACTCAAATAGAACAAGCACTTAAAGCTCAGAATGATTTGCTCAATGAATTAAATAATAAGAAAAATGATAATGTTGATAGAGTTGTGACTAGAGGGGGTAAAATGACTCAGGAACCTTTGTATCCTGAGGGCCACCCTAAGAGAATTGAGCAAGATTCTCAGAGAACTAATGTTGATGCACCTAGTTCTTCTAAGAAGAAGAAAAAGAAAAATGATAGGACTTTGCATGCTTCTAGTGAACCTGTTGTTGACACACCTGAGAATCCCAATGACATTTCTATTTCTGATGCTGAATCACAATCTGGTAATGAACATGAACCTAGTGATAATGTTAATAATGATGTTCATGTTGATGCTCAACCTAGCAATAACAATGATGTAGAAATTGAACCTGTTGTTGATCTTGATAACCCACAATCAAAGCATCAACGTTATGATAAGAGAGACTTTGTTGCTAGGAAGCATGGTAAAGAAAGAGAATCATGGGTTCAGAAACCCATGCCTTTTCCTCCTAAACCATCCAAGAAAAAGGATGATGAGGATTTTGAGTGCTTTGCTGAAATGATTAGACTTTTTTTGCGTATGCGTTTGACTAATATGCTTAAAATGAACCCTTATGCTAAGTGTTGGGGAACGCAGTAATTTTAAAAAAATTCATACGCACACGCAGGATCATGGTGATGCATAGCAACGAGAGAGGAGAGTGTCGTCCACGTACCCTCGTAGACCATTAAACGGAAGCGTTATGACAATGCGGTTGATGTAGTCGTACGCCTTCATGATTGACCGACCCTCAGTACCGAACGTACGTCACCTCCGTGTTCAGCACACGTTCAGCTCGGTGACGTCCCGCGAACTCACGATCCAGTAGAGCTCAGGGAAGAGTTTTGTCAGCACGACGGCGTGGTGACGATGTTGATGAAGCTACCGCAGCAGGGCTTCACCTAAACACCGCTACAGTATGATCGAGGTGGATTATGGTGGAGGTTGGCACTTCACACGGCTGGAAAGATCTCTACGATCAACTTGTGTGTGTAGAGGTGCCCCCTGCCCCCGTATATAAAGGAGCAAGGGGGGAGAGGCGGCCGGACAGGAGGAGGCACGCCAGGAGGAGTCCTACTCCCACTGGGAGTAGGACTCCCTCCTTTCCTAGTTGGAGTAGGAGAAGGGGGAAGGAGGACGGAGAGAGGAAGGAAAGGGGGGCGCCGCCCCCCCTCCTTGTCCAATTCGGACTAGAGCGAGAGGGGGCGCGCGACCTGCCCTGGCCTCCTCATCTCCACTAAGGCCCATCTTGGCTCATTAAACCCCCGGGGGGGTTCCGGTAACCCTCGGTACTCCGGTAAAATCCCGATTTCACCCGGAACACTTCCGATATCCAAATATAGGCTTCCAATATATAAATCTTTATGTATCAACCATTTTGAGACTTGTCGTCATGTCCGTGATCACATCCGGGACTCCGAACTACCTTCGATACATCAAAACATATAAACTCATAAAACCGATCGTCACAGAACTTTAAGCGTGCGGACCCTATGGGTTCGAGAACTATGTAGACATGACCGAGACACGTCTCCGGTCAATAACCAATAGCGGAACCTGGATTCTCATATTGGTTCCTACATATTCTACGAAGATCTTTATCGGTCAAACTGCACAACACTATACGTTGTTCTCTTTGTCATCGGTATGTTACTTGCCCGAGATTTGATCGTGGTATCCCAATACCTAGTTCAATCTCGTTACCGGCGAGTCTCTTTACTCATTCTGTAATACATCATCCCGTAACTAACTCATTAGTTATAATGCTTGCAAGCCTTATAGTGATGTGTATTACCGAGAGGGCCCAGAGATACCTCTCCAACAATCAGAGTGAAAAATCCTAATCTTGATCTATGCCAACTCAACAAGTACCATCAGAGACACCTGTAGAGCACCTTTATAATCACCCAGTTACGTTGTGACGTTTGGTAGCACACAAAGTGTTCCTCCGGTATTCGGGAGTTGCATAATCTCATAGTCATAAGAGCATGTATAAGTCATGAAGAAAGCAATAGAAGTAAACAAACGATCAAGTGCTAAGCTAACGGAATGGGTCAAGTCAATCACATCATTCTCCTAATGATGTGATCTCATTGATCAAATAACAACTCATGTTTATGGTTAGGAAACTTAACCATCTTTGATCAATGAGCTAGTCAAGTAGAGGCATACTAGTGACACTATGTTTGTCTATGTATTCACACATGTATTATGTTTCCGGTTAATACAATTCTAGCATGAATAACAAACATTTATCATGAAATAAGGAAATAAATAATAACTTTATTATTGCCTCTAGGGCATATTTCCTTCAGTCTCCCACTTGCACTAGAGGCAATAATCTAGATTACACAGTAATGATTTTAACACCCATGGAGCCTTGGTGTTGATCATGTTTTGCTCGTGGAAGAGGCTTAGTCAACGGGTCTGCAACATTCAGATCCGTATGTATCTTGCAAATCTCTATGTCTCCCACCTGGACTTGATCCCGGATGGAGTTGAAGCGTCTCTTGATGTGCTTGGTTCTCTTGTGAAATCTGGATTCCTTTGCCAAGGCAATTGCACCAGTATTGTCACGAAAGATTTTCATTGGACCCGATGCACTAGGTATGACACCTAGGTCGGATATGAACTCCTTCATCTAGACTCCTTCATTCGCTGCTTCCGAAGAAGCAATGTACTCCACTTCACATGTAGATCCCGCCACGACGCTCTATTTAGAACTACTCCAACTTACGGCTCCACCGTTTAATATAAACACGTATCCGGTTTGCGATTTAGAATCGTCCGGATCAGTGTCAAAGCTTGCATCAACGTAACCATTTATGATGAGCTCTTTGTCACCTCCATAAACGAGAAACATATCCTTGGTCCTTTTCACGTACTTCAGGATGTTCTTGACCGCTGTCTAGTGATCCACTCCTAGATTACTTTGGTACCTCCCTGCTAGGCTAATAGCAAGGCACACATCAGGTCTGGTACACATCATCACATACATGATAGAGTCTATGGCTGAAGCATAGGGAACACTTTTCATTTTCTCTCTATCTTCTGCAGTAGTCGGACATTGAGTCTTACTCAACTTGACACCTTGTAACACAGGCAAGAACCCTTTCTTAGCTTGATCCATTTTGAACTTCTTCAAAACTTTATCAAGGTATGTGCTTTGTGAAAGTCCAATTAAGCGTCTTGATCTATCTCTATAGATCTTGATGCCCAATATATAAGCAGCTTCACCGAGGTCTTTCACTGAAAATCTTTTATTCAAGTATCCTTTTATGCTATCCAGAAATTCTATATCATTTCCAATCAGCAATATGTCATCCACATATCATATTAGAAATTCTACAGAGCTCCCACTCACTTTCTTATAAATACAGGCTTCTCCAAAAGTCTGTACAAAACCATATGCTTTGATCACACTATCAAAACGTTTATTCCAACTCCGAGAGGCTTGCACTAGTCCATAAATGGATCGCTGGAGCTTGCACACTTTGTTAGCTCCCTTTGGATCGATAAAACCTTCAGGTTGCATCATATATAACTCTTCTTTCAGAAATCCATTCAGGAATGCAGTCTTTACATCCATTTGCCAAATTTCATAATCATAAGACGCGGCAATTGCTAACATGATTTGGACGGACTTTAGCATCGCTATGGGTGAGAAGGTGTCATCGTAGTCAACTCCTTGAACTTGTCGAAAACCTTTCGCAACAAGTCGAACTTTGTAGACAGTAACATTATCGCCAGCGTATGTCTTCTTCTTAAAGATCCATTTATTTTCGATGGCTTGCCGATCATCGGGCAAGTCAACCAAAGTCCACACTTTTTTCTCATACATGGATCCCATCTCAGATTTCATGGCTTCAAGCCATTTTGCGGAATCTGGGCTCATCATCGCTTCCTCATAGTTCGTAGGTTCGTCATGGTCAAGTAACATGACCTCCAGAACTGGATTACCGTACCACTCTGGTGCGGATCTTGCTCTGGTTGACCTACAAGGTCCGGTAGTAACTTGATCTGAAGTTTCATGATCATTATCGTTAGCTTCCTCACTAATTGGTGTAGATGTCACAGGAACCGATTTCTGTGGTGAACTACTTTCCAATAAGGGAGTAGGTATAGTTACCTCATCAAGTTCTACTTTCCTCCCACTCACTTCTTTCGAGAGAAACTCCTTCTCTAGAAAGGATCCATTCTTAGCAATGAATATCTTGCCTTCGGATCTATGATAGAAGGTGTACCCAATAGTTTCCTTTGGGTATCCTATGAAGACACATTTCTCCGATTTGGGTTCGAGCTTATCAGGTTGAAGCTTTTTCACATAAGCATTGCAACCCCAAACTTTAAGAAACGACAACTTTGGTTTATTGCCAAACCATAGTTCATAAGGCGTCGTCTCTACGGATTTTGATGGTGCCCTATTTAACGTGAATGCAGCCGTCTCTAAAGCATAACCCCAAGATAGCGGTAAATCAGTAAGAGACATCATAGATCGCACCATATCTAGTAAAGTACGATTATGATGTTCGGACACACCATTACGCTGTGGTGTTCCGGGTGGCGTGAGTTGCGAAACTATTCCGCATTATTTCAAATATAGGCCAAACTCGTAACTCAAATATTCTCCTCCACGATCAGATCATAGAAACTTTATTTTCTTGTTACGATGATTTTCCACTTCACTCTGAAATTCTTTGAACTTTTCAAATGTTTCAGATTTATGTTTCATTAAGTAGATATACCCATATCTTCTCAAATCCGCCGCGAACCTCAATATTCATCGGACCACATACATTAGTATGTATGATTTCTAACAAATCTGTTGCTTGCTCCATAGTTCCGGAGAACGACGCTTTAGTCATCTTGCCCATAAGGCATGGTTCACAAGTACCAAGTGATTCATAATCAAGTGATTTCAAAAGTCTATCAGTATGGAGTTTCTTCATGCGTTTTATACCAATATGACCCAAACGGCAGTGCCACAAATAAGTTGCACTATCATTATCAACTATGCATCTTTTGGCTTCAACATTATGAATATGTGTATCACTACTATCGAGATTCAACAAGAATAAACCACTCTTTAAGGGTGCATGACCATAAAAGATATTACTCATATAAATAGAACAACCATTATTCTTTGATTTAAATGAATAACCGTCTCGCATCAAACAAGATCCAGATATAATGTTCATGCTTAACGTTGGCACCAAATAACAATTATTTACATCTAAAACTAATCCCGAAGGTAGATGTAGAGGTAGCGTGCCGACGGCGATCACATCGACTTTGGAACCATTTCCCACGCGCATCGTCACCTCGTCCTTAGCCAGTCTTCGCTTAATCTGTAGTCCCTGTTTCGAGTTGCAAATATTAGCAACAGAACCAGTATCAAATACCCAGGTGCTACTGCGAGCTCTGGTGAGGTACACATCAATAACATGTATATCACATATACCTTTGTTCATCTTGCCCTTGCCATCCTTCTTATCCGCCAAATACTTGGGGCAGTTCCGCTTGGAGTGACCAGTCTATTGGTAGTAGAAGCACTCAGTCTCAGGCTTAGGTCCAGACTTGGGTTTCTTCTCCTGAGCAGCAACTTGTTTGCCATTCTTCTTGAAGTTCCCCTTCTTCTTTCCTTTGCCCTTTTTCTTGAAACTGGTTGTAACATCCCAAATTTTCAATTTGGAATGTTATACATTAGATCATCATTGCATATCATAATTTATTTGTTTTTGGCTTTGATCCTAGAAATTGTACGCAACTCAAGGACCCACGGAGAGAGTTGGGGATTTCGTTATTTTCATATTTAAGTTTTCTCAAAATTTGAGAATAGGATCATTTGATTTTAATTATTTTATCATAAATTATTTCTATTACAAAAATATGAGAGAGGGAATAAAATGACTTTCCCAAAATAAAGAAATATTGAGGATTTAATAATAAAATCAAATAAGATTTTATTTCGGAGTTTTTCGATATTTTATTTGAATTTAGGAAAAATGTGCGTTTTTCAAAATTGCATTTAGGCCCCAAATAAATGTTCACCTTGTGCGGCTTGATTTTAGAAGCCGGGGAAAATTTATTTCGGGATTTTTGGAGTCCGTTTAGTATTTCTTTTATTTGTTTTTCTGCGTGGAATAATTTAAAAAAAAACGCAACCGACCTACGGGCCGTGTCCGACCCGGACACTTGGCCCGTCCAGGCTTTATAAGCCGGGGAGCCCAGCCCGGGAACTCCCAAACCCTAGCGCCCTGCCCCGCCGCCCTAGCGCCGCCGTCTTCGCCTTCGCCGCCGCCTGCCGCCGCGCCGCCGCCCCGCGTCGCCGCCGACCCCCGCGCCGCCGCCCCGCGCCGCCGCCCCGCGTCGCCGCCGACCCCCGCGCCGCCGCCGACCGCCGCCGCCACCGCCGGACCCGTCACCGGAGTTGCCGGGTAGTTTTTTTAGAAGCCGGTTTTTCCCGAAAAACCATTCGGTTTTTCCCGAAAACCCGTTCGGTTTTTCCGACGGTTTTGTTTGTTTTTTTAGTTTCGGATTTTCGTTCGTTCGTTCATTCTAGCGAACATTCGTCGTTTTTCTTTTCTCGGATTAAATCCGCGATTTTTCTGATCGCGATTCCTTATCCGATTTTCGTTTTAGTATAACTTTTCGCTCGTTTATCGGAATCAGGCGATTCAAGTGCATGGAGTTTCGTCTCGAAACCCTCTATCCGTTTAACCAACTTAAACAAGTTTTTGCCACTGTAAAAATTTCTCTAGATCCAGAATAGTAAATGAAGCCTGTTTCTTTTGCCGTTTGACTTTCGTTGTTTCGTTTGATTTGATTCTTTTTGCAAACTGGAGTTCTTAAGTTGAACCTTCTGGTTAGATCTCTTATTTGAGTTTTACCTGTGCATTAGATGAATACTTATTGTATGCTTGTTTGTTTTTCTGCGATAGAATACCCGGAGTGCGCCGCCTGTTACTTCAAATCTCTAAGTTTCGCGGATCATCAGCAAGGCAAGTAACACTTTGATCATACCTCCTACTACCCAGTTTTATTGCATTAGATCAATCCTCAAACATTGCATGATTTGGATCTAATTAAATTGTGGGATGGGAAGTAGTTCAGGTAGTACCTATTACCTGTTGTATTATCAAACCTTTGGGAGTTACTTCTACATTTGCCTATTATGCCATGCTATGCTAGTAGACGTGGATTGGGTGAGTGATATCCATGACAGATGTGAGTTTGTTAATTAATGGTTTATCTAAGGCGGCAACTTAAATACACATCTGGGTGGATTGAGGTACCTAGGTATTCCAGGATTGCCTGTTTTTCTATATGGACCGCCACCCAGGCCCAAAGGGATCATGAGATTTTTCATACTAGAAACTTCCGTGTGCAGCCACAAGCTATTATGGGCTCTAGCATAGTTGATTAAGTCATGAAAACTCTTACAGGGTAGACTAGCAGATGTAGGGGAAAGTAGGTGTAACGTTCTATCCATCGTAAGGTGCCAGCGCTTCTGAAAGACTATGTCTCAGTCATCCGTTTCTCAAACACCGTGTAGTGCGAGAAACCAAACGGAGGCGATCGATTCTTGTGGGGAAAAGTGCGCAAACCTCTGCAGAGTGTATAAACTAATCATGATTAGCCGTGTCCCCGGTTATGGACATCTTGAGTATTTAGTACTTGGATTATCATGTGAATCTCAACATGTTACTCTAAAATTTAATTTTGATGGGTTTTGTTTAATGATGATGCCTAATTGGGATTGAGAATGTTGTCAACCATTCTCAATGTTTAACAACTACCATGATAGTTAAATAAAATTTATTCCTTTGAAGTAGGGAAAAATCAGCTTTACGCAAAACAGTAACCATAGAGCTTTCCACCAGCCAAATATGCATATAGAATAGCCTGTTCCATTCCATTACTCTCTATGTGTTACTTTGCCAACATATTCCATGTGCTGACCCATTTTGGGCTGCAACGTTAATGTTGCAGACTTTTCAGAAGATGATTAAGGAGTTTTAGGTCGTGGTTCTATACTCAGTGATGCCGTTCGAGTTGATGGACTCACTTATCTTCCAAGCCTTCCGCTGTTATCGTTATTAGATGGCCTTTGGCCATATTTATTGTAATAAGTTCTCTATTGAGACACTCGATGTAATTGTTGGAAATATGCCCTAGAGGCAATAATAAATTGGTTATTATTATATTTCCTTGTTCATGATAATCGTTTATTATCCATGCTAGAATTGTATTGATAGGAAACTCAGATACATGTGTGGATACATAGACAACACCATGTCCCTAGTAAGCCTCTAGTTAACTAGCTCGTTGATCAATAGATGGTTACGGTTTCCTGACCATGGACATTGGATGTCGTTGATAACGGGACCACATCATTACGAGAATGATGTGATGGACAAGACCCAATCCCAAGCCTAGCACAAAGATCGTGTAGTTCGTATGCTAAAGCTTTTCTAAATGTCAAGTATCATTTCCTTAGACCATGAGATTGTGCAACTCCCGGATACTGTAGGAATGCTTTGGGTGTGCCAAATGTCACAACGTAACTGGGTGGCTATAAAGGTGCACTACGGGTATATCCAAAAGTGTCTGTTGGGTTGGCATGAATTGAGACTGGGATTTGTCACTCCGTGTGACGGAGAGGTATCTCTGGGCCCACTCGGTAGGACATCATCATAATGTGCACAATGTGACCAAGGAGTTGATCATGGGATGATGTGTTACGGAATGAGTAAAGAGACTTGCCGATAACGAGATTGAACAAGGTATCGAATACCAACGATCGAATCTCGGGCAAGTATAATACCGCTAGACAAAGGGAATTGAATACGGGATTGATTGAATCCTTGACATCATGGTTCATCCGATGAGATCATCGTGGAACATGTGGGAGCCAACATGGGTATCCAGATCCCGCTGTTGGTTATTGACCAGAGAGTCGTCTCGGTCATGTCTGCATGTCTCCCGAACCCGTAGGGTCTACACACTTAAGGTTCAGTGACGCTAGGGTTGTAGAGATATTAGTATGTGGTAACCCGAAAGTTGTTCGGAGTCCCGGATGAGATCCCGGACGTCACGAGGAGTTCCGGAATGGTCCAGAGGTAAATATTTTTATATAGGAAGTCCTATTTTGGCCACCGGAAAATGTTCGGGATTTTTCGGTATTGTACCGGGAAGGTTCTAGAAGGTTCCGGAGTGGGGCCCACCTGCATGGGGGGACCCACATGAACGTGGGTAGTGGGGGCAAGGCCCCACACCCCTGGTCAAGGCGCACCAAGATCCCCCCTTAGAAGGAATAAGATCATATCCCAAAGGGATAAGATCAAGATCCCTAAAAAGGGGGGAGAACAATCGGTGGGGAAGGGAAATGATGGGATTTCTTTCCCCCACCTTTGCTAACGCCCCAATGGACTTGGAGGGCAAGAAACCAGCCCCCTCCACCCCTATATATAGTGGGGAGGCGCATGGGAGCCGCACCCTAGCCCCTGGCGCCTCCCTCTCCCCTCGTAACACCTCTCCCTCTCGCTGAGCTTGGCGAAGCCCTGCCGAGATCCCCGCTGCTTCCACCACCACGCCGTCGTGCTGCTGGATCTCCATCAACCTCTCCTTCCCCCTTGCTGGATCAAGAAGGAGGAGACGTCTTCCCCAACCGTACGTGTGTTGAACACGGAGGTGCCGTCCGTTCGGTGCTCGGTCATCGGTGATTTGGATCATGACGACTACAACTCAATCAACCCCGTTCTCTTGAACGCTTCCACTCGCGATCTACAAGGGTATGTAGATGCACTCCTCTCTCTCGTTGCTAGATGACTCCATAGATTGATCTTGGTGATGCGTAGAAAATTTTAAAATTCTGCTACGTTCCCCAACAGTGGCATCATGAGCTAGGTCTATGCGTAGTTTCTATGCACGAGTAGAACACGAAGTAGTTGTGGGCGTCGATTTTGTCAATTTACTTGCCGTTACTAGTCTTATCTTGATTCGGCGGCATCGTGGGATGAAGCGGCCCGGACCGACCTTACACATACACTTACATGAGACAGGTTCCACCAACTAACATGCACTAGTTGCATAAGGTGGCTAGCGGGCGTTTGTCTCTCCCACTTTAGTCGGATCGGATTCGATGAAAAGGGTCCTTATGAAGGGTAAATAGAAATTGGCATATCACGTTGTGGTTTTTGCGTAGGTAAGAAACGTTCTTGCTAAGAAACCTATAGCAGCCACGTAAAAATTTGCAACAACAATTAGAGGACGTCTAACTTGTTTTTGCAGCATATGCCGTGTGATGTGATATGGCCAAAAGGATGTGATGAATGATATATGTGATGTATGAGATTGATCATGTTCTTGTAATAGGAATCACGACTTGCATGTCGATGAGTATGACAACCGGCAGGAGCCATAGGAGTTGTCTTAATTTATTTATGACCCGCGTGTCAACATAAACGTCATGTATTTACTTTACTTTATTGCTAAATCGTTAGCCATAGTAGTAGAAGTAATAGATGACGAGATAACTTCATGAAGACACGATGATGGAGATCATGGTGTCATGCCGGTGACGATGATGATCATGGCGCCCCGAAGATGGAGATCAAAAGGAGCAAAATGATATTGGGCATATCATGTCACTATTTGATTGCATGTGATGTTTATCATGTTTTACATCTTATTTGTTTAGAATGACGGTAGCTAAAATAATATGATCCCTCGCAATAATTTCAAGAAAACTGTTCCCCCTAACTGTGCACCGTTGCGAAGGTTCGTTGTTTCGAAGCACCACGTGATGATCGGGTGTGATAGATTCTAAGGTTCGAATACAACGGGTGTAAGCCAGATTTACACACGCAATACACTTAGGTTGACTTGACGAGCCTAGCATGTACAGACATGGCCTCGGAACGCGGAAGACCGAAAGGTCGAACATGAGTCGTATAGAAGATACGATCAACATGAAGATGTTCACCGATGATGACTAGTCCGTCTCACGTGATGATCGGACACGGCCTAGTTGACTCGGATCATGTATCACTTAGATGACTAGAGGGATGTCTATCTAAGTGGGAGTTCATTAAATAATCAGATGAACTTAATTATCATGAACATATTCAAAAGGACTTTGCAAATTATGTCGTAGCTTACGCTTTAGTTCTACTGTTTTAGAGAGAAAATTTAATTGAAAGTTGATAGTAGCAATTATGCGGACTGGGTCCGTAAACAGAGGATTGTCCTCATTGCTGCGCAGAAGGATTATGTCCTTAATGCACCGCTCAGTGAGCTGAACCTCGAACGTCGGTTGTGGATGTTGCGAACATCTGACATACACGTTTTGATGACTACATGATAGTTCAGTGCGTAATGCTAAATTGTTTAGAATTGAGGCACCAAAGACGTTTTTGAAACATCACAGAACATATGAGATGTTCCAAGGACTGAAATTGGGATTTCAGGCTAGTGCCCACGTCAAGAGGTATGAGACCTTTGACAAGTTTCTTAAGCCTGCACACTAAGGAGAAAAGCTCAATCGTTGAGCATGTGCTCAGATTGTATGAGTACTACAATCGCTTGAATCGAGTGGGAGTTGATCTTCCAGATGAGATAGTGATGGTTCTCCAAAGTCACTGCCAGCAAGCTACTAGAGCTTCGTGATGAACTATAACATATCAGGGATAGATATGATGATCCTTGAGCTATTCGCGACACCGCGAAAGTAGAAATCAAATAGGAGCATCAATTGTTTATGGCTAGTAAAACCACTAGTTTCAAGAAGGGCAAGGGCAAGAAAGGGATACTTCATGAAATGACAAATCAGTTGTTGCTCTAGTGAAGAAACCCAAAGTTGAACCCAAGCCCGAGACTAAGTGCTTCTGTAATAAGGGGAACGGTCTTTGAAGCAGAATCACCCTAGATACTTGGTAGATGAGAAGGCTGGCAAGGTTGAAAGAAGTATGTATTGGACATACATTATATTAAATGTGTACTTTACTAGTACTCCTAGTAGCAGCAGGGTATTAGATACCGGTTCGGTTGCTAAGTGTTGGTAACTCAAAATGAAAGGCTACGGAATAAACGGAGACTAGTCAAAGGTGAGACGATGATATGTGTTGGAAGTGTTTCCAAGGTTGATGTGATCAAGCATCGCACACTCCGTTTACCATCGGGATTGGTGTTATTTGGTGTTTGCGTTGAGCATAGACATGATTGGATTATGTTTATCGCAATACAGTTATTCATTTAAGGAGAATAATGGTTACTCTATTTATTTGAATAATACCTTCAATGGTCTTGCACCTAAAATGAATGGTTTATCGAATCCCGATCGTAGTGATACACATGTTCATGCCAAAAGATATAATAGTAATGATAGTACCACATACTTGTGGCACTGCAATTTTAGTCACAATGGTATAAAACGCATGAAGAAGCTCCATGTTGATGGATCTTTGGACTTGCTTGATTTTGAATCACTTGAGACATGCAAATCATACCACATGAGCAAGATGACTGAAAGGCCTCGTTTTCAGTAAGATGGAACAAGAAAGCAACTTGTTGGAAGTAATACATCTTGATGTGTGTAGTCCAATGAGTGCTGAGGCATGTAGTGGATATCGTTATATTCTTACTTCACAGATGATTTGAGTAGATGCTAAGTATATTTACTTGATGAATCACGAGCCTGAATTATTGAAAGGTTCAAGTAATTTCAGGGTGAAGTTGAAGATCGTCGTGGCAAGAGGATAAAATATCTATGATATGATCATAGAGATGAATATCTGAATTACGAGTTTGGCACAGAATTAAGACATTGTGGAAATTGTTTCACAACCAATACAGCCCGGAACACCATAGTGTGATGGTGTGTCCGAACATCATAACTGCACCCTATTGGATATGATGCATACCATGATGTCTCTTATCGAATTACCACGATAGTTTATGGGCTAGGCATTAGAGACAACCACATTCACTTTAAATAGGGCACCATGTAATTCCGATGAGATGACACCGTATGAACTATGGTTTAGAGAAACCTAAGCTATCATTTCTTAAAAGTTTGGGGCTGCAATGCTTATGTGAAAAAGTTTCAGGCTGATAAGCTCGAACCCAAAGCGGATAAATGCATCTTCATAGAGTACCCAAAACAGTTGGGTATACCTCCTGTCTCAGATCCGAAAGCAATAGGGATTGTTTCTAGAATTGGGTCCTTTCTTGAGGAAAAGTTTCTCTCGAAAGAATTGAGTGGGAGGATGGTGGAGACTTGATGAGGTTATTGAACTGTCACTTCAACCAGTGTATAGCAGGGCACAGGGAGTTGTTCCTATGGCACCTACACCAATTGAAGTGGAAGCTTATGATAGTGATCATGAAACTTCGGATCAAGTCACTACCAAACCTCGTAGGGTGACAAGGATGTGTACTACTTTAGAGTGGTATGTAATCCTGTCTTGGAAGTCATGTTGCTAGACAACAATGAACCGACGAGCTATGGAGAAGCGATGGTGGGCCCGGATTCCGAAAATTGGCTTGAGGCCATAAAATCCGAGAGGGGATCCATGTATGAAAACAAAGTGTAGACTTTGGAAGAACTGCTTGATGGTCATAAGGCTGTTGGGTACATATGGATTTTAAAAGAAAGACGGACAATGGTGGTAAGTATCACCATTAAGAAAGCTCGACTTGTCATTAAGATGTTTTCCGACAAGTTCAAGGAGTTGACTACGATGAGACTTGCTCACTCGTAGCGATGCTAAGAGTCTGTTGGAATTATGTTTGTAGTTACTGCATTGTTTATGAAATCTTGCAGATACGATGTCAAAATATTGTTTCCTTGACGATTTTCTTGAGGAAAGGTTGTATGTGATACAACCAGAAGGTTTTGTCAGTCCTGAAAAATTCTAACAAGTATGCAAAGCTCCAGTAATCCTTCTAAGGACTGGAGTAAGCATCCCGGAGTTGGAATGTACGCTTTGATGAGATGATCAAAGCTTTTGGGTTTATACAAAGTTTATGAGAAACTTGTATTTCCAAAGAAGTGAGTGGGAGCTCTATAGAATTTCTGATGAGTATATGTTGTTGACATAATGTCGATCAGAAATGATGTAGAATTTCTGGAAAGCCTATAGGGTTATTTGAAAAGTGTTTTTCAATGGAAAACCTGGATTAAGCTACTTGAACATTGAGCATCAAGATCTATAAGGATAGATCAAAACGCTTAATGGTACTTTCAAATGAGCACATACCTTGACATGATCTTGAAGGTGTTCAAGATGGATCAGTCAAAGAAGGAGTTCTTGCCTGAGTTGTAAGGTATGAAGTTATGAAGTTAAAGCTCGACCACGGCAGGAGAAAGAGGAAGGACGAAGGTCGTCCCCTATGCTTTTGTCATAGGCTCTATACAGTATGCCATGCCGAGTACCGCACCTGATGTGTGCCTTGCCACATGTCTGGCAAGAGGGTACAAAGGTGATCTAGGAGTAGATCACCAGATAGCGGTCAAAATTATCCTTAGAGGAATAAGGATATGTTTCTCGGTTATGGAGGTGATAAAGAGTTCGACATAACGAGTTACATCAATGCAAGCTTAACACCTATCCGGATAGCTCCGAGTAGAGATACCAGATACGTATAATGGAGCAAAAATTTAGAATAGCTCCAAGTAGAACAGTTATTTGAAATGGCTCCAAATATAGCATAGAGATTTGCGAAGTACATACGGATCTGAATGTTGCAGACCCATTGACTAAAACCTCTCTCACAAGCATAACATGATCAAACCCAGAACTCATTGAGTGTTAATCACATAGTGATGTGAACTAGATTATTGACTCTAGTAAACTCTTTGGATGTTGGTCACATGGCGATGTGACCTGTGAGTGTTAATCACATGGCGATGTGAACTAGATTATTGACTCTAGTGCAAGTGGGAGACTGTTGGAAATATGCTCTAGAGGCAATAATAAATTGGTTATTATTATATTTCCTTGTTCATGATAATCATTTATTATCCATGCTAGAATTGTATTGATAGGAAACTCAGATACATGTGTGGATACATAGACAACACCATGTCCCTAGTAAGCCTCTAGTTAACTAGCTCGTTGATCAATAGATGGTTACGGTTTCCTGACCATGGACATTGGATGTCGTTGATAACGGGATCACATCATTAGGAGAATGATGTGATGGACAAGACCCAATCCTAAGCCTAGCACAAAGATCGTGTAGTTCATATACTAAAGCTTTTCTAAATGTCAAGTATCATTTCCTTAGACCATGAGATTGTGCAACTCCCGGATACCGTAGGAATGCTTTTGGTGTGCCAAACGTCACAACGTAACTGGGTGGCTATAAAGGTGCACTACGGGTATCTCCGAAAGTGTCTATTGGGTTGGCACGAATCGAGACTGGGATTTGTCACTCCGTGTGACGGAGTGGTATCTCTGGGCCCACTCGGTAGGACATCATCATAATGTGCACAATGTGACCAAGGAGTTGATCACGGGATGATGTGTTACGGAACGAGTAAAGAGACTTGCCGGTAACGAGATTGAACAAGGTATCAGATACCAACGATCGAATCTCGGGCAAGTATAATACCGCTGGACAAAGGGAATTGAATACGGGATTGATTGAATCCTTGACATCATGGTTCATCCGATGAGATCATCGTGGAACATGTGGGAGCCAACATGGGTATCCAGATCTCACTGTTGGTTATTGACCGGAGAGTCGTCTCGGTCATGTCTGCATGTCTCCCGAACCCGTAGGGTCTACACACTTAAGGTTCGGTGACGCTAGGGTTGTAGAGATATCAGTATGCGGTAACCCGAAAGTTGTTCGGAGTCCCGGATGAGATCCTGGACGTCACGAGGAGTTCCGAAATGGTCCGGAGGTAAAGATTTATATATAGGAAGTCCTATTTTGGCCACCGGAAAATATTCGGGATTTTTCGGTATTGTATCGGGAAGGTTCTAGAAGGTTCCGGAGTGGGGCCCACCTGCATGGGGGGACCCACATGAACGTGGGTAGTGGGGGCAAGGCCCCACACCCCTGTTCAAGGCGCACCAAGATCCCCCCTTAGAAGGAATAAGATCATATCCCGAAGGGATAAGATCAAGATCCCTAAAAAGGGGGGATAACAATCGGTGGGGAAGGGAAATGATGGGATTTATTTCACCCACCTTTGCTAACGCCCCAATGGACTTGGAGGGCAAGAAACCAGCCCCCTCCACCCCTATATATAGTGGGGAGGCGCATGGGAGCCGCACCCTAGCCCCTGGCGCCTCCCTCTCCCCTCGTAACACCTCTCCCTCTCGCTGAGCTTGGCGAAGCCCTGCCGAGATCCCCGCTGCTTCCACCACCACGCCGTCGTGCTGCTGGATCTCCATCAACCTCTCCTTCCCCCTTGCTGGATCAAGAAGGAGGATACGTCTTCCCCAGCCGTACGTGTGTTGAACGCGAAGGTGCCACTCGTTCGGTGCTCGGTCATCGGTGATTTGGATCACGACGAGTACGACTCAATCAACCCCGTTCTCTTGAACGCTTCCGCTCATGATCTACAAGGGTATGTAGATGCACTCCTCTCTCTCGTTGCTAGATGACTCCATAGATTGATCTTGGTGATGCATAGAAAATTTTAAAATTCTACTACGTTCCCCAACAGTAATAAGTGTGTGATTGCTAATCTATTATTAATCCTCCAAGTATTGTGTGGTGTCCGCATTACTGATCCAGGGATGACACCCGAGCATAGAGATCAGACTGTTTGAGGTTTGGTCGCTACAAAGATGGTATCAGAGCACACGCTGACTGTAGGACACGACCACTAAGCTAAAGACCTAGATCACTATTCACTCTCTTCTCTTCTGACCTCTCATCTTTTCTACTCTTTAGGATGGCAGATGCAAGGAACAAGTTCACGCAACCGGATGAAGATACACCCTTTGGACGTCACCTGAAGGAAGTCACTAGATACCTGAACATAGGAGTACCAAGCTTCACCGGAACCTACAACACCACTTTACCGGAAGAAGAGCGCTGGATGATTCAAGTTCAAGTTCCAGGAAGGACGTTCATGCCAGTCACTGAGCCCATAGAGTTTTCTTTTGATGCACCAACCTGGAGTCTAGGAAAGAGCATGATAGCTCACATCACCATGGGACGCATTGGAGAAGTCTACCGCAATGATCTCAAGGATACTATCTACCAGATTTGTGGGCGCCGAGATGAGCACTGGGAGATGATCAGCACCAGAAAGGATAGATCAATTGTAGCTTTTATCCAGGAATTAAACCAGCACATTCGATGTTAGGAGAACCAGATGTGCACCGACATGATAAACCTGAAGAAGGCAAGGACAAGAATCAAGGAACTGGAGGAAGAACTCAAGGCTACACGTGAAGATTATGAAGAAGAAATTGAAGTATTAGTGGATAAGAATGCCGACCTAACAATGAAGATCGGGATATTTATGGGAGGCCCTACACCAGTAGATGAAGACGAAGAACCCAAGGAGATTCTCCCGGATGACTACATCATCATCGACGACACCGACTCGGATCCAGATGATAGCGATGATGACTATGTTGATGAAGCCGGAGCAGATATCATGGAGTCTGCAACCAAAGAATATTTCTAGTAGACCACCTCATCAGTAGTAGTAGTCCACCATGTAAATACAGTAGTCCGAGCACTTTTGCGATACTTAGATCGATTGTATGCCCTTGTTTGATTGAATGAAGTAAATTGTTTGCTTTTGCCTCATGTGCATATGGGTAGTGTTTTCTCTTTAGACCCCCTCTATTCTTAAATCTCATCTTTTCTAAACCCTCAGATGCCTCCGAGAGGTGACCCCGGATTTACCTTCCCACCGGAGCTCACCCAATTGATCCAGCAGCAGAACACATTGATGCAGTTGCTAGTCCAGAATCAGAATCAGGGGAACAACAACAACCCACCACCACCACCACCAGCTGTTGATCACTTAGCCCGTTTTGTTAGGCTGAATCCGCCGGTGTTTTCCAGTAGCACCAAGCCGATAGTAGCAGATGATTGGCTCCGCAAGACCGCTAGAGAGTTGACCACAGCAGGATGCACAGATGTGGAGAAGGTGAAGTTTGCCGCACATCAGCTTGAAGGACCCGCAGCTTCATGGTGGGAAAATTTCACAACCACTTTCCCCGTCGACACTATCACATGGGACCAGTTTCAGCAGGCTTTTCGAACTGCCCATGTTTCAGCAGGAGCTATGGCCTTGAAGAAGTGAGAGTTTCGCAACTTGCGCCAAGGAGGACGGACAGTTGGCCAGTATGTGGAGGACTTTAGTAAATTAGCATGTTATGCCCCAGATGACGTTGCTACGGATGCAGCTAAGCAGGAGAAGTTTTTGGAAGGACTGAATGATGAGTTGAGCATGCAGTTGATGGTAGCAACCTTCAACAACTACCAGGAGTTGGTAGATCGTGCTCTTATGATTGAAGGGAAGCAGCAACAAATTGAAAATTGCAAGAGGAAGTATGCACAAGGAAAGTACAATTCAGGAGCTCAGCAGAAGCCGCGATTTATCCCTAGATCGGGAGGACATTTTCAGCGTACTCATGGAGGAGGTACCTCGCACAATCACAATGGCACCAAGAATGGTAATGGTAATGGAGGAAGCAACGGCCAGAACCGTACCAACCCATCAACCCCAGCCAAGAACGACCTGAGCCAAGTCACTTGCTTTATGTGTCAGAAGATTGGGCATTAAGCCAATGAATGTCCTGAAGGCCAGAATGGCAATGGAAGCTCTGGGAAGAAGCCGAACCCTTTCAACAGGGGACAGGTGAACCACGTTAATGTGGAGGAGGTTGAAGAGCAGCCGGATGCAGTAATCGGTAAGTTTTTGGTTAAGTCATTTACTGCACTCGTTCTTTTTGATACTGGTGCATCGCATTCATACATATCAAGGGGATTTGTGGATAAGTATAACTTGCCCACTAAGGTTCTTAGAACACCTATGCTAGTAAGCTCACCAGGAGCGGAGTATATGGCCAGTCAAGGATGTTTCCAAGTGCCATTAAGTATAGGAAGGCATATTTTCCCAACAGATTTAATTATTCTGGAATCCCAAGGTTTGGATGTAATTCTCGGTATGGATTGGCTGTCGATGTATCTAGGAAACATCGATTGCACCAGTAAGACAATTTTGCTTACGACGCCAGAAGGAAGAAGGATCAGGTATGTATCTCGGCATGCGCCAAATAGGACACAAGTAAATTCCTTATCAGGAGTTGTGCAGGAGGAAGTACCAGTGGTAAGGGATTTCCCTGACGTATTTCCCGAAGAGTTGCCAGGCATGCCACCGGATAGAGATATTGAGTTTTTGATTGAGCTATTGCCAGGCACAGGGCCAATATCAAAGAGACCATACAGGATGCCGCAAAGGATATGGTGGAGATTAAGAAGCAGATTAAGGAGTTACTGGATAAAGGTTACATTCGTCCAAGTTCGCCGCCTTGGGGATCACCAGTACTTATAGTGGAGAAGAAGGATGGATCGTTAAGGATGGTGTCGATTATCGTGGGTTGAATGAAGTAACGATCAAGAACAAGTACCCACTACCAATGATCAATGATCTGTTTGATCGATTGCATGGAGCTAAAGTGTTTTCCAAGATCGATTTGCAATCAGGATACCACCAGTTGAAGATTCGAGAACATGATATACCTAAGACAGCTTTTACCACCAGGTATGGGCTGTACGAGTATACCGTTATGTCATTTGGTCTGACTAACGCACCTGCCTATTTTATGAACATGACGAACAAAGTGTTTATGGAGTTCTTGGATAAGTTTGTCATGGTGTTCATTGATGATATTCTGGTTTACTCGAAGAATGAAGAGGAGCATAAGGAACATTTGCGTTTGGTTCTTGGAAAGCTCAGGGAACATCAACTATATGCCAAGTTTAGCAAATGTGAGTTTTGGTTGAAGGAAGTAGGATTCCTCGGACACGTTATATCCGGAGAAGGAATAGCAGTTGATCCCACTAAAGTTGATACCGTGACCAAGTGGGAGGCACCAACAACAGTTGGAGAGATCCGGAGTTTCCTTGGACTCGCAGGATACTACCGGAGATTTATTGAGAATTTCTCCAAAATTGCAAAACCTATGACAGAGTTGTTAAAGAAGGATACCAAGTTCATATGGACTGAGGAGTGTGAGGCTAGTTTCCAGGAGTTGAAGAAACACTTGGTTACTTCACCAGTGTTGATTTTGCCAGACCAGACCAAGGATTATGAGGTGTATTGCGACGCTTCACGACGAGGACTTGGAGCAGTGCTTATGTAGGAAGGGAGAGTTGTTTCATATGCCTCACGACAACTGAAACCCCACGAATTGAATTATGCCACGCACGATTTGGAGTTAGCAGCCATAGTGCATGCATTGAAAACATGGAGACATTTCCTCATTGGAAATCATTGCGAGGTGTACACGGATCACAAGAGTTTGAAATATATTTTCACGCAGAAGGAGTTAAACCTCAGACAAAGGAGATGGTTGGAGCTCATCAAGGATTATGATATGAGATTGCATTACCATCCCGGAAAGGCTAATGTAGTAGCTGACCCATTGATCCGTAAGAGCCATGTCAATACACTAATGACGGGAGAAATACCAAAGGTGTTAGGCGAGGATCTTCGTGAGCTATGTTTGGAAATAGTTCCGAGAGGCTATGTAGCAGCATTGGAGATTCAGTCAACTTTGATGGATAGCATCAGAGAAGCTCAGAAGACTGACAAGGAGATTGCCTCTATAAAGGAGAAAATGAGCGAAGGAAAGGCTAAAGGATTTCGTGAGGATGAGCACGACACCCTATGGTTTGAAGACCGTGTTTATGTGCCCAATGACCCGGAGATCAGGAAGTTGATTCTGCAAGAGGCACATGATTCATCATATTCGATTCACCCAGGAAATACCAAGATGTATTTGGATTTGAAGGATACTTTCTGGTGGACCGGAATGAAGAAAGATATTGCGGAGTATGTAGCGGTTTGTGATGTATGTCAGAGAGTAAAGGCAGAGCATCAGAAACCAGCAGGATTGCTACAACCATTGACGATACCTGAATGGAAGTGGGATAAGTTAGGCATGGATTTCATCACAGGATTACCCAGGACTCGTTCAGGCTATGACTCGATATGGGTTATAGTTGATCGGTTGACGAAAGTAGCTCATTTCATCCCGGTAAAGACCACTTACACCAGTGCTAAGTTGGCAAAGATATACATGACCAGGATTGTATGTTACATGGAGTTCCGAGGAGTATAGTATCGGATAGAGGAACCCAATTTACCTCAAAGTTCTGGAATCAGTTGCACAAAACTTTGGGTACCAGGCTAGAGTTCAGCACAGCTTTTCATCCACAGACAGATGGACAGACTGAGAGAGTCAATCAGATTTTAGAGGACATGCTGAGAGCTTGTGCGCTAGATTATGGATCTAGTTGGGACGACAATTTGCCATATGCAGAGTTCTCTTACAACAACAACTATCAATCCAGTTTAAAGATGGCCCCTTTCGAAGCCTTGTACGGAAGGAGGTGCAGGACACCGTTGTCTGTGACACTCCAAAAATTTTATTTGGTTTTCAGCAAAAAATTTTGTGGTTTTTGAAAAGAGGCCATTTAAATTTTTTTTTCCAGAAAACCTTCCTCTTAAAAACATCCTTTTCTTTGGCAAGGTTTTTATTTTTATTCAAGCTATGGTGTTTGAGCTTTTGAAACTTCTTCTCTGTTGGTTCCCTCTCAAATTTATTTTGGGAGTTTAATCTTTTTCTTTTAAAAAAGAAACTCTATGAAAACTTGGGATTTTCATATCTTGAAAACCACCCATGACTTTGTATTTTGCCCATGTGGTAAAACCCCTCCAAAACCTCCCCTCCTCCTTGTAATCAACCTAAGTTCTCTGTCCCAACTAATCCAAGCAAGTTTTTGGATTTTATCCTAATTTTCTTTACACTCAAATCATTTCTGAAAATTATTTGGAGCCTAAGAGTTTTTCAAAGAAAGTACCCTTTTTCATTTGAGTTTTGACCTCAAACCAACTCTCCTGGAAAGTTCTTTGTACCCACAACCCAGAACCATCTTGATCCACTCCTTCTCTTTTCAAATTTTTCAAAATTCAGTCTCTGCAAGTTTGGACCAGATTTGCCAAATTTGGTGAAATTCATATCTACACTTCTCCAAAAATTCCACCAAAATTCAGGCAGCCTACTGGAGCAATGAGTAGCCACTCCACCAAAAATCAACTCAAGGAAAAATCCCCAAAGGCCAAAAACATTCTGTCGAACACCTGAGCTGCACTGTTCCTTTGCAAATTCAGAAAATTCAGACTTCAGTGTCATTTTTCGTCCGTCAGCTTCACTCACGCGTTGACAGTGTGCTTGGCACGTTGCACGCGGCTTCTTCTCCCTGGCCAGCACCCCCGCACGCGCGCTTGGCGTCTTCCCAGCGTCGGTGGCGCCCCTGGCCGCCCGCGCCGGCGTGTCTTGCGGCGGTCGAACCCCCGTAGCAGCCGACAGGGGACGGAACGGCGGCTCAACGCCGTTCGGCGCCACCCAACGCGCCCCTGCTCTCCGCGTGGCCTCATGCATGCCAGCGCACGCCCGTGGCATCGTCGCCGTGGCCCGGCAAGCACGGAACATGCTCACTGCCGCCGACGGGCCCGCGCCGCCCCGTTCTGTCGAAC
The DNA here is from genome assembly GCF_018294505.1 of Triticum aestivum. Taxonomy (NCBI): domain Eukaryota; kingdom Viridiplantae; phylum Streptophyta; class Magnoliopsida; order Poales; family Poaceae; genus Triticum; species Triticum aestivum. Next base: position 75,123,061 of record NC_057803.1, on the reverse strand, counting down.
TCGCCCATAGCACCAAATCCCAGCCCGATTAGCACCTAAATGGAACCGGTGGACCTCAACAACGACGCACAACTCCCTAATTACCCCCGACCAAGCCCTGCGCCGCCGTAATCTTCACCGGAGACCCCCGTTCACGGCCACCGCCTCGGGCCGCCTATAAAAAGGGCCCCCGAGCTCACCCTCGAGCACGCACCACCTCTACTCCTCACCAAAGCTCTGCCAAGCCACCCGGAGGACCTCGAGGAGGTCTCCTCCCCCAACTCCGGCCGCCCCGATCCGCCTCGGCCTCCACCATGATTCGCTCCGGTGAGGCCGTCTCCGGCGCCCAAACCCCGTTAGTTACTCCCTCTAGCACCTAGTAAGCTAACGCCAGCATCAATTTGTCCTTCGCAGCTCTCTTCGACGAGCTCCATCCACGCCCGAACCACCGTCCGCCGGAGTTGAGACCGCCGTCGACGTGGTGCTCCCCGGCGACCAACACCACCACCCACGGTTGCGGAAGGACACGGTGAGCATGTTGGTAACCTCCGATCCCCTTACCTCGCCGTGGATCACCGCCGGCGACCACCGCAGCCCTCGGGCGCCCACGAGCCTCGTCCCTCCCATTTGAAAGTTTAAACCTGACGAGTGGGACCCCACCGTCAGCCTCTCTGTCATTTCTAAGTGAATCGTTTTCTGGAAGCGCCTTCGGGCAAAATACGCTTTCCCCTCTGGGCTGGCGTATTCAAGACTGGAACGTTTTCTGTTTTTATAAGCTAGCCCCTGGGAACTTTCTGTTTCATTACAGATGAGTCCCTGGACAAAAACCTTTATAACTTTTAAACAGAAAAGTATTTTTGATTGATTCTTTTTCTGTCCTCTTTAAAATTTTGTCTAGTTTTTTATCAGATGTATTTGAAAAATATTTGGAATACTTTTTGTGCACCTCTTGGTATTTACGATAGCGCATATATTTTCTCTATACCGTAGATACCGAAGGAGGTGACGGAGCCGCAAACTTCACCGAGCTAGGCTCCGACTACTCTGAACCAGGCAAGCATGTTTGAACTTTTGATATGATGAGTGTCTTCGCATGTTTTGCATTTAGTTAGTTTCATGGCATGTTGATGAGCATACCGAAGAACGTTATTTTATGAAATGTTGAGGTAAGTGAGTTCGATGATCCATAAGTGGATGGATGTGAGTATACATGGCCATGTGTTGGCATGAGGATGGGTAAGATGGCAGTGTTGTAGCATGCCAGGCTTATGCCAGACTTTGTGACTTCAATGTCAACTCGTATCATTCCAGTTCCTTCCATTCTTCCTTCCTTGTACTACCACAGGTTTTCCGTAAGGAATATGGCTTAGTAAGTTGTAACCGCTTTCCTGGTACACACCAAAAAGGAGAGGCCGTGATGATGGTTCCATGGCCCTGGATTAAAGCCAGTCATCCGGTCAGGGGGCATGGGTGTTTCCGGTTGGGACCGAGAGGGGGGCACCCCTTAGAGCGCGCGTATATAAATTTGATCCCATGCTATTCGAGATTGTGATCTCCCCGTCTCAAAAGTTTTTCTTGGACGATGTCTAGGGTGATACCTAGCGTCGAGAGGTAGAATGGGTGTGTACTGGTTAGCTGTGTTTTCTCCCGAAAAACCGTATACGAAACTAGTCCTTCGGGACTACGGAAATCCGTTGGCTGTGGGAAAAATTTTGTACAAACTCTGCAGAGTCATATATTCCTCCAAATCATCTATTTCATGCCAAGATCGATATTATCTTATCCTGATCGAATGTCAGTTTTGATGACAGAGACTCCGGTGAATCGCATGAGTGCTAAGTCCGGTTAAATGATTATTCCTGTGAATGGACTAACCCTTTTATTCTCATAAATTGAATGTTTATTATGAGTATTATTTACTTGTGAATAAAAGCCCTTTATGCGATGTCGCTCAGACGTCCGACTGTGGCATTGTTGTATTTTACTTTCTTTTCAAGCCCTTTATGTGGTGTCGCTAAGACGCCCGACTGTGGTATTTCTTTTAAAGCCCTTTCTGTGATGTCGCCCCGATGTCCGACTGTGGCATTTCTTTTAAAGCCCTTTCTGTGATGTCGCCCCGACGTCCGACTGTGGCATTTCTTTTCAAGCCCTTTATGTGGTGTCGCTAAGACGCCCGACTGTGGTATTTCTTTTAAAAGCCCTTTCTGTGATGTCGCCCCGACGTCCGACTGCGGCATTTCTTTTAAAGCCCTTTATGTGGTGTCGCTAAGACGCCCGACTGTGGCATCATTTCCTTATATTTATTTGTTCACCTTTCAAGGCATCGCTTCAGACACCCGATCGGTCTTCATTTATGTTTTGTGGGATTTCAGGCGGACTACCGCCGTTTCCCTTTTACTTACCTCATTATGCTAATTTTTGAATATACATTGGTGAATTAATCATGACGCATTCATGCATGCAATTGTTATATCTTACGTCCGAACTGTCTTGCGAGTACTTTCAAAGTACTCGTTGGCTTGTTGATTTGGCCAGATGCTGACGAAGGTGATCTCATGGATGAAGAATTTGATAGCGAGTCCGACGCCTAGAGGAGTCCCAGTCAGTCTCGTACGACCCTGGATTTGGTCACTGTATTATATCCGCTTCCGCTACCAAATAAATTCATCGAGCCTCACCTCGACGCTCGATGAGGTGACAGTTTTAGAGACTTGTATCTCTCTCCCCGCTGTGTTTTTCCACCACCGCCCTATCCTCGAGTCAGTAGTATGCCTCCACACCACTGTGTCATGTCCGCCAATATGTATATTTATTGGCGTGCTTGTAATAATTTGGTTGAACAACCGTAGTTCGACCCTGTAATATATTTTATGCTACTGGCTTATTATATCAAGAATTTGTCTACCAGTGAGGAGGATTTCTCTCATACTGGACTCAAAAGATTGGTTTCTCAATAAATATTTTTATTGGAAAACCGGTCGTGACAAGCTTGGTATCAGAGCCAGGCTGACTGTAGGAAGCCACTAGGTGCGATCGCTAATTGGTTATTAGCATGATTGAGCCTTTCCATATTTTCTTGATTGTAGTTTTCTGTCAGTCAGCATAAATTTATGATCTGACCATGCAGAATTTTTGCCTACTTTTGTAGATGGCCGACAACAGCTGCGAGTCTCAGACCTTCGCCAACGTGCCCGATGGGTTCGTCAAGCTTCTTTCCTTCGTCGTTCAGGTCGCGATGGGGCCATCTGTACGCCCAGTCTTCACACTCTGCCAGCACCGAGTCAACGACAGTCTGACCATGCACCAGGCCGTGGTGCAGTTCAAGGGAGGGCGTGGTGAGTTACGCCGCTTCCGGTTCTTGGGAAGAGCCATGCCTACGGAGAGGCATGCTATGCAGATGGCAGCCCGCGAGGCGATAGCTCGTCTCAGGGATGTCCTCCCCGTGATGAAGACTCGTCGTTACCGTTATCTTCCGTGCCATGTGCCTTACACCTGTCACTACGCATACTCCTGCCCCAGAGGAGAACGAGACGAGGCTTTTGAGATGCTCATTGAGTATCTCCGGGCCCTGGAGGCAGCCTTCGACAACCTGGCGGACGACTTCGTGGCTGCCCGCATGGACTCAGTTCATGGCTGTGCTGCCAACAGGAGGGAGCTCCTACCCACCGCACCGCCACTGACTTTGGTCTCGTCCTCAGCATCTTATACGCCTACTCGTCGCCTACCTTCTACCGAAGAATTCAACCAAGTCATTGCACCCACTCCAGCGCGCACTGCACCACCCTTCGCGCCCACTCCTGTTCGTGTTGTTCTGCCCCTGGCAACCGCTCCGTCCACTCTGCGCAACACTACACGTATGGAGCCTATTAGCAAGGAGGAAGTCGAGTCCCCAACCTCGCTACGCCTCGCCCTCGGCAGGGCAAAGGAGGTCGTCAACATCTCCGCCTGAGTACACTTAGCCGCCATGTAATGTGCCGCCTTGTATGATATGTTTATATGTGCATAGGTTGTGAGAAGTAGCCTGTTTGCGCATCATGTAGGATCTGGAGAAGTACACTAGCCTAAATAACATGTCAGGATTATGTACGCATATCCTGAGTGATGTATTGTATAATTATCGCCCGCGTGTAAGATATGTAATGAGCAGTCCTTCTCCGTGCGCAATTCGATTTGTTTTCTTAAGTGATCTTGGTCATTTAAATTATTTGCCATCCTTGTGCAATTTTGGATTTGTTTTTGCGACCATCTTCGCTTTTCTTATGAGTTTTACAAAATGTATCCCCAGAGTAAAAAACATGTCTCGTCCTTGGACTCGCTCCATGCCTACTCCGCCAGAGGAAGATTATGACACTCAACCAGGCAACAATTTCACACAAGGGCAGTCGAGTCAACAGAACAGTGAAACGACACTTTCCCAAATGTGCCGCCTTTATGAACAGAGTCAGCAACAACATCGTGAAATGATGAACCAAGTCATCAACATGGGAAATCACCATGGACAGTATCAGCAGCATTCCAAGTTATCTGAGCTACAGAAGACACGTCCTCAAACATTTTCTCATACTGACAAGCCTCTTGAAGCCGAGGATTGGCTTCGAGATATGGCGAGAAAATTAATTATTGCAAAATGTTCAGATCTCGAGAAAGTACTATATGCTCCGCACTATCTCACAGGAGCAGCTGCATCATGGTGGGAGAATTTTATGCACATGCACCCCAACGAAAATGATATAACCTGGGATGATTTCAAGGAAGGTTTCCGTGGTGCACACATTCCCAAGAGTATTATGAAAATTAAGAAGAGAGAGTTCGATGACCTCAAACAAAGGAACATGACAGTGTCAGAATACAACGGTCTATTTACTCTATCGTCCCGCTATGCCAATGAAGAACGTATGACTGAAAGCAAGAAGATGGAGAAATTCCTTGACGGTCTGGTGCCCGCGCTTAAATGCCAACTGGTCGTGCACACTTTTCCTGATTTTAAAACACTGGTGGACAAAGCCATTACTCTGGAAAATGAGAGACGCAGTCTGGAAGATATCCGCAAGCGAAAAAGGGACCAGACTAATCATGCTCGCAATCACCGAAGCAGGACAGATTTTCAAAAGGGTGGGACATACAAATCCTCATCCAATGTCTCACGCCCAATCAAGAATTTTCATGCAAGGGACAAGGAATTCACCTATCGCCCCGGCGTTACTTGTTACGCTTGTGGAGAAGAAGGGCACTATGCCAAACAGTGCCCCAAGCCAAGGAACTCAACCCCAAAGCCGAACAACGGCGGCAACAATTCAGCGCCCAAGCGAAACAATTTCAATCCTAACAATAACCACAGGAAGGGTCATCTGAACCATGTAACCAAAGAGGAGGCACAAAATGCTCCGGATATCGTACTCGGTACGTTTCCTGTCAACACAATACCTGCAATGGTTTTGTTTGATTCTGGAGCTTCTCACTCTTTCATTTCGAAAAGTTTTGCTTTGCAAAATAATTTTTCGATGCTTCCTTTGGAGAAATCCATGATCATCAAGTCCCCTGGGATTCAGCAAGTTACTCAGAATTACTGTCAGAATGTGGTCATTGAGTTCGAAGGATTGGAGTTTCACGCAAATCTTATTGTGTTGGAAAATAAAGGACTGGATGTCATCCTAGGGATGGATTGGCTAACCACCAACAAGGGGTTTATCGACTGTTTCAACAGGACCGTAATTCTCACACACCACCAAGGGAAGACAATAAGAGTATCAGCCAAGGAAGGAAAAATACCCCGGCAACCGAGATTAAATAAGGTGGACGTTTCTGAGCTAAACAAGGTTCCAGTAGTGTGTGAATTTCCAGATGTATTCCCTGAAGAGCTACCAGGCATGCCACCAGACCGAGAGATAGAATTCAGCATTGAGCTCGCACCAGGAACCACCCCCATATACAAGAAACCGTACCGAATGGCACCATCCAAATTAGTTGAGTTGAAGAAACAAATAAAGGAATTGCTAGACAAAGGATACATTCGAGCCAGCTCCTCACCTTGGGGATCACCAATTTTATTTGCCAAAAAGAAGGATGGAACGCTGAGATTGTGTATTGACTATCGAGCACTTAACATGGTCACAGTCAAAAACAAATACCCGATGCCAAGGATAAACGATTTGTTTGATCAACTCTCTCAGGCCAAGGTATTCTCAAAAATTGACTTAAGGTCAGGATACCATCAATTGAAGGTACGAACGGAAGATATCCCCAAAACAGCCTTCACCTCCAGATATGGACTGTACGAGTTCACAGTGATGCCATTTGGATTAACTAACGCCCCAGCATATTTTGTTCACCTCATGAACAAAGTATTTATGAAGTTTATGGACAAGTTCGTCGTGGTATTCATCGATGATATTCTGGTATACTCCAAGACACCAGAAGAGCACGCAGAACATCTCAGGATTGTGCTAGGAGAACTCAGAAAACACCAATTGTATGCAAAATTCAGCAAGTGCGAATTTTGGCTAAGACAAGTAGGCTTTCTAGGCCACGTACTGACCCAAGACGGTATCGCGGTGGACCCAAAGAAAGTCAAGGCCGTACTTGGCTAGAAGTCACCAGCCAGCGTAACGGACATACGGAGTTTCTTGGGAATGGCAGGATATTACCGCAGATTTATTGAAGGATTTTCCACCATAGCCAAGCCTATGACGCAGTTACTCAAGAAAGATAAGAAGTTTGAATGGACAGAAGCCTGCGAGAAAAGTTTCCAAGAACTAAAGCGGAAGTTAACGACAGCACCGGTATTAATTGTACCCGACATACACAAGAATTTTGAAGTATATTGTGACGCGTCCAGAAAGGGTCTCGGATGCGTGTTGATGCAGGAAGGCAAGGTTGTCGCCTACGCTTCAAGACAACTTCGCAAGCATGAGGAAAATTATCCCACTCATGACTTAGAAATGGCAGCAGTTATTCATGCACTCAAGGAATGGAGGCATGTCTTACTTGGGAATCGATGTGAAATATATACGGATCACAAAAGTCTCAAATATATTTTCACACAGCCAGAACTAGACTTACGGTAACGACGTTGGTTGGAGTTGGTAAAGGATTATGATGTTGGTATCCATTACCATCCAGGGAAAGCAAATGTAGTGGCCGATGCCCTTAGTCGGAACCCCAGCTCCGACGAAAACAATCTGCACAGCTTGAGGCCCGAATTCCAACAAGAATTTGCCAAGATCAACTTGATAATGGTAGCAGAAGGCACCATATCAAACTTGGAAATACAACCTGACCTTGTGGGGAAAATTAAAGGAGCTCAGCCCGGTCACACCAGCATCGAAGGCATCAAAAGAAAGTTGAGTATGGGCAAGGCCTCGGAATTCGTCATAGACAATGAAGGAATATTATGGTACGGAGAAAGGCTCTGCGTGCCAAACATAGAAGACCTTAAACAGCAAATTTTAGCTGAAGCCCACACCGCCCCGTACTCGATCCACCCTGGAGGAACCAAAATGTATAAAGATATTCAGGAAAGATTTTGGTGGCACGGTATGAAGAGGGACATAGCCACCTTCATTGCATGTTGCGACTCATGTCAACGCATAAAAGCTGAGCATCAGAGACCAGCCGGACTACTGCAACCGAACAAAATACCTGAGTGCAATGGGATGAAATAGGGATGGATTTCATTGTCGGACTACCTCGGTCACGACACGGGAATGATGCCATATGGGTCATCACGGACAGGTTAACCAAAGTGGCACACTTTATTCCAATAAAGACGACCCACACCACTCAGAGGCTTGCCAGGATTTATCTTTCCCGCATAGTTTGTCTGCACGGTGTCCCGAAGACTATAATATCCAACAGAGGCACTCAGTTCGTCTCAAGATTTTGGGAGCATTTACAACAGGCTCTGGGAACCCAACTAGCCTTCAGTACCGCATACCACCCACAGACTGATGGACAGACTGAACGCGTAAACCAAATTTTAGAAGACATGCTGAGAGCATGTGTCCTCACCTATGGAACCAGTTGGGAAGAAAGCCTGCCATATGCCGAGTTCGCATACAACAACAGTTACCAGACCAGCCTGCAAATGGCTCCTTTTGAAGCCCTATACGGATGGAGATGTCGTACCCCGCTAAATTGGTCAGAGACCGGAGACAGCCATACCTTCGGCCCAGACGTGCTCAAAGAAGCCGAGGAAAAAGTCAAGCTAATCAGGGACCGACTCAAGACCGCTCAAAGCCGACAGAAGAGTTATTACGATTAGAAACATCGTGGGGTAAATTTTGAACCCGGTGAATTCGTGTACCTACGAGTATCACCTATGAGGGGACTGCAACGGTTTAAGATTAAAGGAAAGTTAGCACCAAGATTCATTGGACCATTCTGCATAGTGGCACGAAGAGGCACTTTAGCCTACCAGCTAGACTTACCCGAAGACTTGTCCGACATTCACGACGTGTTCCACGTCTCTCAATTAAGGAAGTGCGTAAGCAAACCAGAGAAGCAAGTATCCCATGAGAACATTGACGTACAGCCAGACCTCACTTATCGGGAACGCCCAGTAAAAATATTAGAGGAGTCTGAAAGGAGGACCCGACAGAAGACCATCAAGTTTTTCAGAGTTCAGTGGAGCAACCACACCGAAAGCGAAGCAACTTGGGAAAGAGAGGATTTTCTTCGAACAGAGCATCCACACTTATTTGAGGAACAGTTGAAATCTCGGGGACGAGATTTTTCCTAAGGGGGTAGGTGTTGTGACACTCCAAAATTTTTATTTGGTTTTCAGCAAAAAACTTTGTGGTTTTTGAAAAGAGGCCATTTAAATTTTTTTTCCCAGAAAACCTTCCTCTTAAAAACTTCCTTTTCTTTGGCAAGGTTTTTATTTTTATTCAAGCTATGGTGTTTGAGCTTTTGAAACTTCTTCTCTGTTGGTTCCCTCTCAAATTTATTTTGGGAGTTTAATCTTTTTCTTTTAAAAAAGAAACTCTATGAAAACATGGGATTTTCATATCTTGAAAACCACCCATGACTTTGTATTTTGCCCATGTGGTAAAACCCCTCCAAAACCTCCCCTCCTCCTTGTAATCAACCTAAGTTCTCTGTCCCAACTAATCCAAGCAAGTTTTTGGATTTTATCCTAATTTTCTTTTCACTCAAATCATTTCTGAAAATTATTTGGAGCCTGAGAGTTTTTCAAAGCAAGTACCCTTTTTCATTTGAGTTTTGACCTCAAACCAACTCTCCTGGAAAGTTCTTTGTAACCACAACCCAGAACCATCTTGATCCACTCCTTCTCTTTTCAAATTTTTCAAAATTCAGTCTCTGCAAGTTTGGACCAGATTTGCCAAATTTGGTGAAATTCATATCTACACTTCTCCAAAAATTCCACCAAAATTTAGGCAGCCTACTGGAGCAATGAGTAGCCACTCCACCAAAAATCAACTCAAGGAAAAATCCCCAGAGGCCAAAAACATTCTGTCGAACACCTGAGCTGCACTGTTCCTTTGCAAATTCAGAAAATTCAGACTTCAGTGTCGTTTTTCGTCCGTCAGCTTCACTCACGTGTTGACAGTGCGCTTGGCGCGTTGCACGCGGCTTCTTCTCCCTGGCCAGCACCCCTGCACACGCGCTTGGCGTCTTCCCAGCGTCGGTGGCGCCCCTGGCTGCCCGCGCCGGCGTGTCTTGCGGCGGCCGAACCCCCGTAGCAGCCGACAGGGGATGGAACGGCGGCTCGACGCCGTTCGGCGCCGCCCAATGCCCCTCTGCTCTCCGCGTGGCCTCATGCATGCCAGCGCACGCCCGTGGCACCGTCGCCGTGGCCCGGCAAGCACGGAACGTGCTCACTGCCGCCGACGGGCCCGCGCCGCCCCGTTCTGTCGAACTCGCCCATAGCACCAAATCCCAGCCCGATTAGCACCTAAATGGAACCGGTGGACCTCAACGACGACGCACAACTCCCTAATTACCCCCGACCAAGCCCTGCGCCGCCGTAATCTTCACCGGAGACCCCCGTTCACGGCCACCGCCTCGGGCCGCCTATAAAAAGGGCCCCCGAGCTCACCCTCGAGCACGCACCACCTCTACTCCTCACCAAAGCTCTGCCAAGCCACCCGGAGGACCTCGAGGAGGTCTCCTCCCCCAACTCCGGCCGCCCCGATCCGCCTCGGCCTCCACCACGATTCGCTCCGGTGAGGCCGTCTCCGGCGCCCAAACCCCGTTAGTTACTCCCTCTAGCACCCAGTAAGCTAACGCCAGCATCAATTTGTCCTTCGCAGCTCTCTCCGACGAGCTCCATCCACGCCCGAACCACCGTCCGCCGGAGTTGAGACCGCCGTCGACGTGGTGCTCCCCAGCGACCAACACCACCACCCACCGTTGCGGAAGGACACGGTGAGCACGTTGGTAACCTCCGATCCCCTTACCTCGCCGTGGATCGCCGCCGGCGACCACCGCAGCCCTCGGGCGCCGACGAGCCTCGTCCCTCCCATTTGAAAGTTTAAACCTGACGAGTGGGACCCCACCGTCAGCCTCTCTGTCATTTCTAAGTGAATCGTTTTCTGGAAGCGCCTTCAGGCAAAATACGCTTTCCCCTCTGGGCTGGCGTATTCAAGACTGGAACGTTTTCTGTTTTTATAAGCTAGCCCCTGGGAACTTTCTGTTTCATTACAGATGAGTCCCTAGACAAAAACCTTTATAACTTTTAAACAGAAAAGTATTTTTGATTGATTCTTTTTCTGTCCTCTTTAAAATTTTGTCTATTTGTTTATCAAATTTATTTGAAAAATATTTGGAATACTTTTTGTGCACCTCTTGGTATTTACGATAGCGCATATATTTTCTCTATACCGTAGATACCGAAGGAGGTGATGGAGCCGCGAACTTCACCGAGCTAGGCTCCGACTACTCTGAACTAGGCAAGCATGTTTGAACTTTTGATATGATGAGTGTCTTCGCATGTTTTGCATTTAGTTAGTTTCATGGCATGTTGATGAGCATACCGAAGAACGTTATTTTATGAAATGTTCAGGTAAGTGAGTTCGATGATCCATAAGTGGATGGATGTGAGTATACATGGCCATGTGTTGGCATGAGGATGGGTAAGATGGCAGTGTTGTAGCATGCCATGCTTATGCCAGACTTTGTGACTTCAATGTCAACTCGTATCATTCCAGTTCCTTCCATTCTTCCTTCCTTGTACTACCACAGGTTTTCCGTAAGGAATATGGCTTAGTAAGTTGTAAACCACTTTCCTGGTACACACCAAAAAGGAGAGGCCGTGATGATGGTTCCATGGCCCTGGATTAAAGCCAGTCATCCGGTCAGGGGGCATGGGTGTTTCCGGTTGGGACCGAGAGGGGGGCACCCCTTAGAGCGCGCGTATATAAATTTGATCCCATGCTATTCGAGATTGTGATCTCCCCGTCTCAAAAGTTTTTCTTGGACGATGTCTAGGGTGATACCTAGCGTCGAGAGGTAGAATGGGTGTGTACTGGTTAGCTGTGTTTTCTCCCGAAAAACCGTAAACGGAACTAGTCCTTCGGGACTACGGAAATCCGTTGGCTGTGGGAAAATTTTTGTACAAACTCTGCAGAGTCTTATATTCCTCCGAATCATCTATTTCATGTCCAAGATCGATATTATCTTATCCTGATCAAATGTCAGTTTTGATGACAGAGACTCCGGTGAATCGCATGAGTGCTAAGTCCGGTTAAATGATTATTCCTGTGAATGGACTAACCCTTTTATTCTCATAAATTGAATGTTTATTATGAGTATTATTTACTTGTGAATAAAATCCCTTTCTGCGATGTCGCTCAGACGTCCGACTGTGGCATTGTTGTATTTTACTTTCTTTTCAAGCCCTTTATGTGGTGTCGCTAAGACGCCGACTGTGGTATTTCTTTTAAAGCCCTTTCTGTGATGTCGCCCCGACGTCCGACTGTGGCATTTCTTTTAAAGCCCTTTCTGTGATGTCGCCCCGACGTCCGACTGTGGCATTTCTTTTAAAGCCCTTTATGTGGTGTCGCTAAGACGCCCGACTGTGGTATTTCTTTTAAAAGCCCTTTCTGTGATGTCGCCCCGATGTCCGACTGCGGCATTTCTTTTAAAGCCCTTTATGTGGTGTCGCTAAGACGCCCGACTGTGGCATCATTTCTTTATATTTATTTGTTCACCTTTCGAGGCGTCGCTTCAGACACCCGATCGGTCTTCATTTATGTTTTGTGGGATTTCAGGCGGACTACCGCCGTTTCCCTTTTACTTACCTCATTATGCTAATTTTTGAATATACATTGGTGAATTAATCATGACGCATTCATGCATTCAATTGTTATATCTTACGTCCGAACTGTCTTGCGAGTACTTTCAAAGTACTCACTGGCTTGTTGATTTGGCCAGATGCTGACGAAGGCGATCTCATGGATGAAGAATTTGATAGCGAGTCAGACGCCTAGAGGAGTCCCAGTCAATCTCGTACGACCCTGGATTTGGTCACTGTATTATATCCGCTTCCGCTACCAAATAAATTCATCGAGCCTCACCTCGACGCTCGATGAGGTGACAGTTTTAGAGACTTGTATCTCTCTCCCCGTTGTGTTTTTCCACCACCGCCCTATCCTCGAGTCAGTAGTATGCCTCCACACCACTGTGTCATGTCCGCCAATATGTATATTTATTGGTGTGCTTGTAATAATTTGGTTGAACAACTGTAGTTCGACCCTGTAATATATTTTATGCTACTGGCTTATTATATCAAGAATTTGTCTACCAGTGAGGAGGATTTCTCTCATACTGGACTCAAAAGATTGGTTTCTCAATAAATATTTTTATTGGAAAATCGGTCGTGACATTGTCGTGGGATGAAGTTGGAGACCGCCAGTTGTTTGGACCTGATTTGATTAAAGAGTCTAAACAGAAGGTGAAATTGATTCGCGATAGGCTCAAGGTAGCTCAATCCAGGTAGAAGAGTTATGCAGATTCAAAACGCAAGGAGAGAATTTAAGAAGTCGGAGACAGAGTTTATCTTTCGAGTATCCCCACTTCAGGGAATAAAGCGCTTTGGTGTTAAGGGAAAGTTAGCGCCACGATTTGTAGGACCATACCGAGTATTGGAACGTATGGGAGAAGTGGCCTACAAATTGGAATTGCCCGAAGGATTGTCAGGAGTTCATGATGTGTTCCACGTTTCTCAGCTGAAGAAGTGCCACGCGGAGATGGCTGACATACCCTTGAGAGACACAGTGCCATTGGAAGCAATTCAGTTGGATAACAATTTGACCTATGAGGAGAAACCAGTTAAGATTCTCGAGTTTGCCAGCCGAGTCACCCGCAGCAAGGTTATAAAGTTTTGTAAGGTTCAATGGAGCCACCACACGGAGGATGAAGCCACCTGGGAGCGAGAGGAAGATTTGCTCAAGGACCACCCTCACCTATTTTCTAGCCAACCCGAATCTCGAGGGCGAGATTCATCTTAAGGGGGGTAGGTTTGTAACATCCCAAATTTTCAATTTGGAATGTTATACATTAGATCATCATTGCATATCATAATTTATTTGCTTTTGGTTTTGATCCTAGAAATTCTACGCAACTCAAGGACCCACGGAGAGAGTTGGGGATTTCGTTATTTTCATATTTGAGTTTTCTCAAATTTTGAGAATAGGATCATTTGATTTTAATTATTTTATCATCAATTATTTCTATTACAAAAATATGAGAGAGGGAATAAAATGACTTTCCCAAAATAAACAAATATTGAGGATTTAATAATAAAATCAAATAAGTTTTTATTTTGGAGTTTTTTGATATTTTATTTGAATTTAGGAAAAATGTGCGTTTTTCAAAATTGCATTTAGGCCCCAAATAAATGTTCACCTTGTGCGGCTTGATTTTAGAAGCTGGGGAAAATTTATTTCTGGATTTTTGGAGTCCGTTTAGTATTTCTTTTATTTATTTTTCTGCACAGAATAATTAAAAAAAACGCAACCGACCTACAGGCCGTGTCCGACCCGGACACATGGCCCGTCCAGGCTTTATATGCCGGGGAGCCCAGCCCGGGAACTCCCAAACACTAGCGCCCCGCCCCGCCGCCCTAGCGCCGCCGCCGCCGCCGTCTTTGCCGCCGCCTGCCGCCGCGCCGCCGCCGACCGCCACGCCGCCGCCCCGCGCCACCACCGACCGCCGCGCCGCCGCCGTCCGCCGCCGCCGCCGGACCCGTCGCCGGAGTTGCCGGGTAGTTTTTTTTAGACGCCGGTTGTTCCCGAAAAACCGTTCGGTTTTTCCGACGGTTTTGTTCGTTTTTTTAGTTTCGGTTTTTTAAATAGATCGGTTTTTCCGATTTATTTAAATAGTGAGCGTTCGTTCGTTCGTTCGCTCGTTCTAGCGAATGTTCGTCATTTTTCTTTTCTCGGATTAAATCCGTGATTTTTCTCATCGCGATTCCTTATCCGATTTTCGTTTTAGTATAACTTTTCGCTCGTTTATCGGAATCAGGTGATTCAAGCGCCTGGAGTTTCGTCTCGAAACCCTCTATCCGTTTAACCAACTTAAACAAGTTGTTGCCACTGTAAAATTTCCCTAGATCTAGAATAGTAAACGAAGCCTGTTTCTTTTGCCGTTTGACTTTCGTTGCTTCGTTTGATTTGATTCTTTTTGCAAACCGGAGTTCTTAAGTTGAACCTTCTAATTAGATCTCTTATTTGAGTTTTACCTGTGCATTAGATGAATACTTATTTTATGCTTGTTTGTTTGTCTACGATAGAATACCCGGAGTGCGCCGCCTGTTACTTCGAATCTCTAGGTTTCGCGGATCATCAGCAAGACAAGTAACACTTTGATCATACCTCCTACTACCCAGTTTTATTGCATTAGATCAATCCTCAAACATTGCATGATTAGGATCTAATTAAATTGTGGGATGGGAAGTAGTTGAGGTAGTACCTATTACCTGTTGTATTATCAAACCTTTGGGAGTTACTTCTACGCTTGCCTATTATGCCATGCTATGCTAGTAGACGTGGATTGGGTGAGTGATATCCATGACAGATGTGAGTTTGTTAATTAATGGTTTATCTAAGGTGGCAACTTAAATACACATCTGGGTGGATTGAGGTACCTGGGTATTCCAGGATTGCCTATTTTTCTTTATGGACTGCCACCCAGGCCCAAAGGGATCATGAGATTTTTCATACTAGAAACTTCCGTGTGCAGCCACAAGCTATTATGGGCTCTAGCATAGTTGATTAAGTCGTGCGAACTCTTATAGGGTAGACTAGCAGATGTAGGGGAAAGTAGGTGTAACGGTCTATCCATCGTAAGGTGCTAGCGCTTCTGAAAGACTATGTCTCGGTCACCCATTTCTCAAACACCGTGTAGTGCGAGAAACCAAACGGAGGCGATCGAGTCTTGTGGGGAAAAGTGCGCAAACCTTTGCAGAGTATATAAACTAATCATGATTAGCCGTGTCCCCGGTTATGGACATCTTGAGTATCTAGTACTTGGATTATCATGTGAATCTCAACATGTTACTCTAAAATTTAATTTTGATGGGTTTTGTTTAATGATGATGCCTAATTGGGATTGAGAATGTTGTCAACCATTCTCAATGTTTAACAACTACCATGATAGTTAAATAAAATGTATTCCTTTGTAGTAGGGAAAAATCAGCTTTACGCAAAACAGTAACCATAGAGCTTTCCACCAGCCAAATATGCATATAGAATAGCCTGTTCCATTCCATTACTCTCTATGTGTTACTTTGCCAGCATATTCCATGTGCTGAACCGTTTCGGGCTGCAACGTTAATGTTGCAGACTTTTCAGACGATGATTAAGGAGTTTTAGGTCGTGGTTCTATACTCAGTGATGCCGTTGGAGTTGATGGGCTCACTTATCTTCCAAGCCTTCCGCTGTTATCGTTATTAGATGGCCTTAAGCCATATTTATTGTAATAAGTTCTCTATTGAGACACTCGATGTAATAAGTGTGTGATTGCTACTCTGTTATAAATCCTCCAAGTACTGTGTGGTGTCAACATTACTGATCCAGGGATGACACCTGAGCACAGAGATCAGACTGTTTGAGGTCTGGTCGCTACACTGGTGGTCTTATTGACCATCAACACTTGATGCTCCTTCTTGATTTCTACCTCCACAGCCTTTAGCATTGCGAAGAGCTCGCGAATAGTCTTATTCATCCCTTGCATATTATAGTTCATCATGAAGCTTTTATAGCTTGGTGGCAGTGATTGGAGAACTCTGTCAATGATACTATCAGCCGGAAAGTTAACTCCCAGTTGAGTCAAGTGATTATGATACCCAAACATTTTGAGTATATGCTCACTGACAGAACTATTCTCCTCCATCTTGCAGCTATAGAATTATTGGAGACTTCATATCTCTCAATCCGGGCATTTGCTTGAAATATTAACTTCAACTCCTAGAAAATCTCATATGCTCCATGATGTTCAAAACGTCATTGAAGTCCCGGTTCTAAGCCGTAAAGTATGGCACACTGAACTATCGAGTAGTCATCAGCTTTACTCTGCCAAATGTTCTTAACGTTGTCAGCAACATCTGCAGCAGGCCTGGCACCCAGCGGTGCTTCCAGGACATAATTCTTCTATGCAGCAATGAGGATAGTCCTCAAGTTACGGACCCAGTCAGTGTAATTGCTACCATCATCTTTCAACTTTTCTTTCTCAAGGAACGCATTAAAATTCAACGGAACAACAGCACAGGCCATCTATCTACAACAACATAGATAAGCAAAAATACTATCAGGTATCAAGTTCATGATAAATTTAAGTTCAATTAATCATATTACTTAAGAACTCCCACTTAGATAGACATCCCTCTAATCATCTAAGTGATCACGTGATCCATATCAACCAAACCATAACCGATCATCATGTGAAATGGAGTAGTTTTCAATGGTGAACATCACTATGTTGATCATATCTACTATATGATTCATGCTCGACCTTTCGGTCTCAGTGTTCCGAGGCCATATCTGCATATGCTAGGCTCGTCAAGTTTAACCTGAGTATTCTGCGTGTGCAAAACTGGCTTGCACCCGTTGTAGATGAACGCAGAGCGTATCACACCCGATCATCACGTGGTGTCTCGGCACGATGAATTTTGGCAACGGTGCATACTCAGGGAGAACACTTTTATCTTGAAATTTAGTGAGAGATCATCTTATAATGCTACCGTCAAACAAAGCAGAATAAGATGCATAAAGGATAAACATCACATGCAATCAATATAAGTGATATGATATGGCCATCATCATCATGTGCTTGTGATCTCCATCTCTGAAGCACCGTCATGACCACCATCGTCACCGGCGCGACACCTTGATCTCCATTGTAGCATCGTTGTCATCTCACCAACTATTGCCTCTACGACTATCGCTACCGCTTAGTGATAAAGTAAAACAACTACAGGGTGATTGCATTCCATACAATAAAGCGACAACCATATGGCTCCTGCTAGTTGCCGATAACTCCATTACAACACATGATCATCTCATACAATAAATATAGCATCATGTCTTGACCATATCACATCACAACATGCCCTGCAAAAACAAGTTAGACATCCTCTACTTTGTTGTTGCAAGTTTTACGTGGCTGCTACGGGCTAAGCAAGAACCATTCTTACCTACGCATCAAAACCACAACGATAGTTCGTTAAGTTGGTGCTGTTTTAACCTTCTCAAGGACCGGGCGTAGCCACACTCAGTTCAACTAAAGTTGGAGAAACTGACACCCGCCAGCCACTTGTGTGCAAAGCACGTCAGTAGAACCAGTCTCGTGTAAGCGTACGCGTAATGTCGGTCCGGGCCGCTTCATCCAACAATACTGCCGAACCAAAGTATGACATGTTGGTAAGCAGTATGACTTGTATCGCCCACAACTCACTTGTGTTCTACTCGTGCATATAACATCAACGCATAAAACCAGGCTCTGATACCACTGTTGGGGAACGTAGTAATTTCAAAAAAAATCCTACGCACACACAGGATCATGGTGATGCATAGCAACAGAGGGGAGAGTGTCGTCCACGTACCCTCATAGACCGTTAAGCGGAAGCGTTATGACAACGCGGTTGATGTAGTCGTACGTCTTCACGATCGATCGATCCTTAGTACCGAACGTACGGCACCTCCGCGTTCAGCACACATTCAGCTCGGTGACGTCCCGCGAACTCATGATCCAGTAGAGCTCGGGGAAGAGTTTCGTCAGCATGACAACGTGGTGACGATGTTGGTGAAGCTACCGCAGCAGGGCTTCGCCTAAACACCGCTACAGTATGACCGAGGTGGATTATGGTGGAGGGGGGCACCGCACACGGCTGGAAAGATCTCTACGATCAACTTGTGTGTGTAGAGGTGCCCCCTGCCCCCGTATATAAAGGAGCAAGGGGGGAGAGGAGGCCGGTCAGGAGGAGGCGTGCCAGGAGGAGTTCTCCTCCCACCGGGAGTAGGACTCCCTCCTTTCCTAGTAGGAGTAGGAGAAGGGGGAAGGAGGAGGGAGAGAGGAAGGAAAGGGGGGCGCCGCCCCCTCCTTGTCCAATTAGGATTAGAGGGAGAGGGGGAGCGCGACCTGCCCTGGCCGCCCCTCCTCATCTCCACTAAGGCCCATCTTGGCCCATTAAACCCTCGGAGGGTTCCGGTAACCCCTGGTACTCCGGTAAAATCCTGATTTCACCCGGAACACTTACGATATCCAAATATAGGCTTTCAATATATAAATCTTTACGTCTCGACCATTTCGAGACTCCTCATCATGTCCGTGGTCACATCCGGGACTCCGAACTACCTTCGGTACATCAAAACATATAAACTCAGAAAACCGATCGTCACAGAACTTTAAGCGTGCGGACCCTACGGGTTCGAGAACTATGTAGACATGACCGAGACACGTCTCCGTTCAATAACCAATAGCGGAACCTGGATGCTCATATTGGTTCCTACATATCCTACGAAGATCTTTATCGGTCAAACCGCACAACACTATACATTGTTCTCTTTGTCATCGGTATGTTACTTGCCCGAGATTTGATCGTCGGTATCCCAATACCTAGTTCAATCTCGTTACCGGCGAGTCTCTTTACTCATTCTGTAATACATCATCCCATAACTAACTCATTAGTTATCATGCTTGCAAGGCTTATAGTGATGTGTATTACCGAGAGGGCCCAAAGATACCTCTCCGACAATCGGAGTGACAAATCCTAATCTTGATCTATGCCAACTCAACAAGTACCATCGGAGACACCTGTAGAGCACCTTTATAATCACCCAGTTACGTTGTGACATTTGGTAGCACACAAAGTGTTCCTCTAGTATTCGGGAGTTGCATAATCTCATAGTCATAAGAACATGTATAAGTCATGAAGAAATCAATAGAAGTAAACAAACGATCAAGTGCTAAGCTAACGGAATGGGTCAAGTCAATCACATCATTCTCCTAATGATGTGATCTCGTTGATCAAATAACAACTCATGTTTATGGTTAGGAAACTTAACCATCTTTGATCAATGAGCTAGTCAAGTAGAGGCATACTAGTGACACTATGCTTGTCTATGTATTCACACATGTATTATGTTTCCGGTTAATACAATTCTAGCATGAATAATAAACATTTATCATAAAATAAGGAAATAAGTAATAACTTTATTATTGCCTCTAGGGCATATTTCCTTCACCAAGTACATGAAGGATATTGTTACTAATAAAAGAAAGATACCAGAAGCTGAAATTTCAACCATGCTTGCTAATTACACTTTTAAAGGTGGAATACCAAAGAAACTAGGAGATCCAGGATTACCAACTATACCATGCTCCATTAAGAGAAACTATGTTAAAACTACTTTATGTGATCTCGGAGCCGGTGTTAGTGTTATGCCTCTCTCTTTATATCGTAGACTTGAATTGAATAAATTGACACCTACTGAAATATCTTTGCAAATGGCTGATAAATCAATTACTAGACCTGTCGGTATTTGTGAGGATGTGCCCGTTGTGGTTGCAAACGTTACTATTTTAACGAACTTTGTTATTCTTGATATTCCCTAGGACGATAGTATGTCTATTATTCTTGGTAGACCCTTTCTGAATACTGCAGGGGCTGTTATTGATTGCAATAAAGGCAATTTCACTTTTCATGTTAATGGTAATGAGCATACGGTACACTTTCCGAGGAAACAGCCTCAAGTCCATAGTATCAATTATATTTGAAAAATTTCAACGATTATTATTGGAGGTTTTTTATTTCCTCTTCCTACTATCAAGAAGAAATTTGATATCCTTATTGTTGGGGATGTGCATATCCCCGTTGAGGTAACTTATTCGAAAATTCTCCGGTTTCATGCAATTCAGAATGATTTTGTTAACAAGACTTGATCAACCTCGTTAATGGATTCCTTTTGATGAGCATGAGATGGATGAAGTTAGAAAGCACAACTTTCTATACCCTCTTTTTACTTTCTATTATTTAGATTTAATAAAGCAAATATAGTATTTTCTGTCTGTTTTCTGAATTATCCTTGCAATAAAAATACCCCGAGGACCCTCCTCAGTACACTGGAGGGGACCACTTTGATCCATGGGCATAGACCAACTTAGGCCAAAAGCCTAAGCTTGGGAGAGTATGTATTTCTCACCGACATTACATTCATGTTCACACACTCATGCCAGTTGTCGGTGCTCATACTTTTTCATTGTACTATCCATGCTAGTTTATTTTCTATTTTAAGCTTTCTTCTTGTGTGTTTGAAAAACCTTAAGAAAAACAAAAACAAAATAGTTGTAGCTTTTAGCTAGTTTACTTTCCATGCCTGCAGTAGTAACAATTAAAAGAAAACCCAAAAGATTCCTTGTTCTTCTTTTGTTTGTTGGGAGCTTTCCCGTGTAAATAGTTTTATTTCTTTTCTTTGGGGTTCGAAAGGAGAAGACTATAATGAAAATATTGAGTGGCTCTCATTTGAATTATTGTTGATCTAACAAAGAGCCCATATTACCTTGTCTTCTCCCTTGAATTGAATGCTTGCAGATTCCAGCTTAGTCCAATGCACACACACTATTATTATCCACACCGTTCGGCTGTGCAAGTGAAAGGCAATAATGACAATATATGATGAACTAATTGAGATGAGAGAAGCTGGTATGAACTCGATCTCTCTTGTTTTGGTAAATATGATTAGTTCATCGTTCCTGATTCGGCTTATTATGAATGAAATGTGTTTGGAATGACAATTAAAGATTATAGTTGCTCATGCCATGCTTAAGTAGCCAGGAGTTTATAATGGTTTAACTTGCGTGCCAACATGCTATTAAAATGGCTGTGATGTGGTATGGTAGGGTGGTATCCTCCTTTGAACGATTTGAGTGGCTTGACTTGGCACATGTTCACGCATGTTGTTGAAACAAAATCAACATAGCCTCCACGATATTTATGTTAATGGTGAATTATATCCTACTCATGATTGCATTCAGTGGTTGATTAATTTTAATGCATGTTCATGACTGTTGTCGCTCTCTAGCTGGTCGCTTTCCAGTCTCTTTCTAGCCTTCACTTGTACTAAGCGGGAATACTTCTTGTGCATCCAACTCCATAAACCCCAAAAGTTATTCCATATGAGTCCACCATACCTTCCTATATGCGGTATCTACCTGCCGTTCCAAGTAAATTTGTATGTGCCAAACTCTAAACCTTCAAATGAAATTCTTTTCCGTATGCTCGAATAGCTCATGTATCAACTAGGGCTGTCTATATCTTCCATGCTAGGAGGGTTATTCTCAAGAGGAGTGGACTATGCTCGTCATTCACGAGAAAATGGCTGGTAACCGGGATGCCCAGTCCCATGCTCAAATCAAATCAAAATAATTGCAAACAAAACTCCCCCAGGATTGTTGTTAGTTGGAGGCACCTATTGTTTTGGACAAGCCATGGATTGATGTTTGTTGGTGGTAGGGAGAGTATAAACTTTACCATTCTGTTTGGGAACTGCCTATAATGTGTGTAGCATGGAAGATATCGAGATCTCTCAGTTATTATGTTGACAATGAAAGTATACCACTCAAAATATTATTAATCTCTATTTCAAAGTCAAGCTCTGGCACCTCTACAAATCCCCGCTTCCCTCTGCGAAGGGCATATCTATTTACTTTTATGCTGAGTCATCATCCTCTTATTAAAAAGCACATGTTGGACAATACTACTGTCATTTGCATGTATTATTATTAGTTTACATTGAGTATGACTGTGACTGGATCTCTTTTACCATGAATTACAATTTCCTTGATCTTCAGAGGTGCTCTGCATTTATGTTTTGTGGTCTCAGAAAGGGCTAGCGAGATACCATCTTGTTATATCATATTATGATTGTTTTGGGAAAGTGTTGTCATCCGAGATTTACTATTATTGCTCGCTAGTTGATTATGTCATTGATATGAGTAAACATGAGACCTAAATGTTATTGTGAATATGCTTAGTTCATAATCTTTGCTGAAAACTTGAATGCTGGCTTTGCATATTTACAACAACAAGAGCAAACAGAGTTTGTAAAAGTTTTTCTTTATCACTTTCAGTTTATCAACTGAATTGCTTGAGGACAAGCAAAGGTTTAAGCTTGGGGGAGTTGATACGTCTCCATCGTATCTACTTTTCCAAACACTTTTGCCCTTGTTTTGCACTCTAACTTGCATGATTTGAATAGAACTAACCTAGACTGACGCTGTTTTCAGCAGAATTGCCATGGTGTTATTTTTGTGCAAAAATAAAAGTTCTCGAAATGACCTGAAAATCAACAGAGAATATTTTTGGAATATATAAAAATACTAGAGAAAGAATCAAGGCCAGGGGCCCACACCCTGTCCACGAGGGTGGGGGGCGCGCCCCCTGCCTCGTGGCCCTCCTGGTGCTCCACCGACCTCAACTCCAACTCTATATATTCGCGTTCGGGGAGAAAAAAACCAGAGAGAAGGATTCATCGCATTTTACGATACGGAGCCGCTGCCAAGCCCTAATCTCTCTCGGGAGGGCTGATCTGGAGTCCGTTCGGGGCTCCGGAGAGGGGAGTCCATCGCCATCGTCATCATCAACCTTCCTCCATCACCAATTTCATGATGCTCATCGCCGTGCTTGAGTAATTCCATTGTAGGCTTGCTGGACGGTGATGGGTTAGATGAGATTTATCATGTAATCGAGCTAGTTTTGTTAGGGTTTGATCCCTAGTATCCACTATTTTCTGAGATTGATGTTGCTATGACTTTGCTATGCTTAATGCTTGTCACTAGGGCTCGAGTGCCATGATTTTAGATCTAAACCTATTATGTTTTCATGAATATATGTGAGTTCTTGATCCTATTTTGCAAGTCTATAGTTACCTATTATGTGTTATTATCCGTTAACCCCGAAGTGACTATAATCGGGATACTTACCGGTGATGACCGTAGTTTGAGGAGTTCATTTATTCTTTAAGTGTTAATGCCTTGGTCCGGTACTCTATTAAAAGGAGGCCTTCATATCCCTTAGTTTCCAATAGGACCCCACTGCCATGGGAGGGTAGGATAAAAGATGGCATGCATGTTCTTTTCCATAAGCACGTTATGACTATATTCGGAATACATGCCTGCATTACAATGATGAACTGGAGCTAGTTCTGTGTCACCCTATGTTATAACTGTTGCATGAGGAATCGCATCCGACATAATTATCCATCACTGATCCATTGCCTACAAGCTTTTCACATATTGATCTTTGCTTAGTTACGTTTCCGCTGCTACTGTTACTTTTGCTACCGTTGCCGCTATTATCATATTACTTTGCTGCTAAATACTTTGCTACAGATATGAAGTCTTTCAGGTGCGGTTGAATTGACAACTCAACTGTTAATACTTGAGAATATTCTTTGGCTCTCATTGTGTCGAATCAATAAATTTGGGTTGAATACTCTACCCTCGAAAACTATTGCGATCCCCTATACTTGTGGGTTATCAAAATCTTGAAGTCTTGATGGAGAAGAGTCAATATACTTCAGCAGCTCAGGTATGATGTCAATAGCTGCATGGATTATTTTCATTCCATCCTAAACCAAGATATTAAAAATGTGCGCACAACACCTGACATGCAAATGTTGACCTTCAAGGAGCAGCTCATGTTTGTGATATTTTATTAACTCCTCACATGCATTAGTATTATGCTGGCATTATCTAGTGTCAAAGTGAATAATTTGCCCCTTATGCCCCATTCTGTTAAGCAACGAACTATTTCTTCTTCTATCACATAGCCTGTGTGGGGATACTTCACTTCTGCGAAACTTATGGTCTTCTTCTTGTAGTTGAATTCTGCATTGATATAATGGGCGGTGATTGACATGTAGCCCAAGTCCTGTGATGATGTCCACATGTCAAATGTTAAGCAAATGCGAGGACCAAGTTTTGTAGCTCTACTTCGATATCTTTCTTCATTCCCTTATACATCTTCACTGCATCATCATGAATTGTGTGGCTACCCTTGATTTGAAATGTTGGTTGCATTCAGTCAATCCATGGCTGAAGGTGGGGATCTTCAAACTTAAGAAAGGGGGTCTCAGCATGGACGCAATACTTGACCATGAGTTCATGACAAAAAATTTCATCAAACACAAACATACCTTTGGATGGTTTTCTTTTCATGGTCAATAAAAACCTCTTCCTGCAAGCCTCCTGAATTGATCGGCAAGCCTCTGCAATATGGGTCCTCAAACTGCTAGTCCCAAACTTGGTGTGAAGTTGCGCTCCATAGTATTTGCACACACCTTGAGATCACCATCTACGAGAACCAGATCTACTTCATAATGCTCCCATACCTTGGACCTTCTAGCATGTGGTACTTGACTCGTATTCTCATCCATGGAATCAGCACTCTCCGAACCCTCTGATGTAGACATGCCTCAAATTAGTAGTGAGTAATTACTATAGTGACTGATCGATCGGTCGAGTGGTCTGGGTTGGTGTGTTTTCCCGTCCTTGGTGCGTGGCCTGTGAATGCAGATGCAAGGTGCAAGCAAGTTAATACTAGTACTAGCAGCAGTAAAAGTTAATGCATGTAAAATAAAATAAACGACAAAATCATTGGGAATAAATCTTTTGGATTTCAAATCTCAAAATAGACCAACCAACATCAAGTTTCGATAATCTACATGGCAAAAAATTGACTTAAAATTTTCAGTCCCAAACTCTGAACATGCAAAATATTTTTTCTTAGTTGATAAGGTCCACTAACTAAGTACTTCCTTCTTATCACAGTTTTTAAATTAAGATTGTAGTGATCTAGCAATTTCCTCTTGCCTTGACCGTATTGAATCTCTTCATCCCAATTCATGTTTTTCAGAGCTTATGATGTACATTTGATAAATACAAACATACCTGAATAGATAAACACATGAGAAAATGACCGGAAAAAACGAGTCATGGCTGCGCGCCTAGCGGCGATAAATTGATTTCTGCCTCGCATGGTTGGCTCTCGTCTTCCTACATCAATTAGCTTCTAGGCCCTGATGTAAAAAAAAAGCCCATGACTTCCCTGCCCAAAGGGACTACATACTCCAGCCAAAAAGGCCATCTGAACGGAGGCTGTCGCTGGGGCAAATTTTCTTCTCCCTATGCATAACAATCATACTAAATTTATTTAGCAGTATACAAGAAAGCATCCAATTTTTCAGCCTTCATGGAATATCATGGACCAAACTTCCACTGAATCAACAACCTTGTAATTCATACCGTGAAATGCTAGAAACTACACCTATACATTAAAGGTTGGATAATCTGAACTGAATTTCAGAGAAGTTGTAATATAATTCACCTAATCTGATATTAGAACTGAATAATCTGAACTCAATAATGCAATCAGATAACCTGAACCTATAGGAAAAAGGATATGTGCACGATAATTTAAGTTGGACGAGGTTAACTGGTCTACAGCAGTATCAAGACATTCGAGTTAACTGAAAGACGAGGAGGGGACCACCAGGGGCACCTTGCCGCCGGATGGTCGGAGCACCTTGCGAAGGAGGAGTAAGTGTAGGAGCAAGACCTTGCCGCAGGACGGCCGGAGCACCTTGCGAAGGAGGAGTAAGTGTAGGAGCAGGACCTTGCCGCAGGAGGAGGAACCTAGTCAACAAAGAAGAAACAAGCCGAAGAGAGAGAGGTACCTGCTGGCGGAGGGAAGATGGCGCGGCGGAGGCGGCCCAACGACCTCAACCCTAGCGGACGGGGAGGGGCGGCGGCACTGATGGGGGGGGGGGGGGGGGGGGGGGGCAGCTCAGGCCTCGGGGTAGCTCATGGTAGGGATCTGCTGTGCGGAGGAGGGGCCGGCGCCGGAGGGTGACGGCAAGGTGGCGGCGCGAGGAAGGGACGATGAGGGGGAAGAGACAAGGGGGCGTGCGGGCGGTGGCGCGGGGGAAAAGACAGGGGGCGGCGCGTGGGTTGGGTTGGGGAGCAGTCGAAGGCAACGAACCAATACAAAGAACCGGGTTGTATCCGCAGTTTGTAGCCCATAATACATCAAACGGTTTCAGCCCATAACCAACTAACCCAAACTGGTTTCTCCCAAAACCCAAACCAAATCGAACTTAAGAAAGCCTCAACCCAACAAAACCTAAACCAATCAAGCCCATAATAAAAAACCAAACCATTTAAACCAGTTCTTCTAAGACCACTCCCAGATTTACATAAGGGCGATCAATAGTGGTGACATAGAAATGCCTACTCTTTTTCATGGAGAGGCCTAATGCCATATATTAACTTATTAAGACAAGTCCTTACAAATAACCCTTTACATCCAAATTCTTTGAGGTGTCGAAGTCTTCTTTCTCCTGCATCCAGTAGAATTGTGATCCTATTTACTTATTATGGTTGAAAACCAACTTATGGACACAAAGTTCTGTATCAGTCACAACTGAGCAGAAACATATTGTGAACAACTATTCTATAGATAGTGCCTGGAAATTATGTCATCACATTGCTTTATAGTACTGATGATTTTGTAGTGATTACTCGCACTTGCAACCAAATATAAAATAATAATAATATCATATAAATGATTTTTTAAAAGGGAAGGTGAGAAAAGAATTAATATTTGGAAAATTGAGTTTTCAAGACCAACTATTGGAAATTCCTAATATTACTAAGACGGAAACTTCAAAAAAGGTTTTTTTAAGCACTTGAAAAAGGTATTCATAAAAAAAATTAAATATACTGACTTTCAATGGACGTTCATAACTTTTTGGTGAGTTTTTCTAATTCTCCAGTTTTTCTAGAACTTTTCAGAATATTTTATCTTGAATCCTAGTTCTAAGATTCCCATGTTTGTTTGATAACTTATCTAGATTTTATTTCATTGTTCCTTTATTTTGATGTTTCTTGACTTCCAGATTTTAACTTTTGAATGGTTAATAAAACTAATTTTTTGTATATGTTATTAAAATTTTCACAATATTTAAATAATGTTTCTTACTATATTATTTATTTCGTGTTGACTAGTTTGACACGTGAGAAATCACCTCCATGTCATCGGCCAAACATTTTTTGGTGGCTCATGAGCCCAAGTCTATCTAAATTTTAAGTTGTCATCGTCAACAATTAAGACGCTTGGTAACTTACAGATGTGTGCCAAGTTTTCTTTGTTGGTCCAGGCAAACGGGAAGCAAGTTTAGAGTGTTTTAGAGTTTTGGAACCAAAATTAACTTGCACAATAGTTTAAGTGGCTATAAAAAACTTTTTTTCAAGAAATATGAAGTAGCAAATACATCACCATACATGCACATCCATGCGGTTGTCTCTAGCATTATGGAGTCCCGCAAAACTTGACCATCTCATTTAGAGCCAGATCTATCTTAATCTAAAGATCCTCCATCTCAAATGAAATTAGCTTTATAATTTATTGTATAATTACAAGGAAAACATTTCGTATCGACTAACTCATTCCATGGAGAAGTTAGTCAGGGTGATCAGTCGAAAAAATGTTCTGCACCTTTGCCTAGAACCTCTCCTGCTCTATGCACGGTAGCTCCCACTAGTTGCATTGTTATTGCATGCTAGTGCTCCACTCCCTACCTTCGAGCTCTTGCTGGCTCCAACACCGCCGACACTCTCTACTGATTAGTTGCTATGTTATAGGTTCTCCCTCCACTGCTCTAAAATGGATCTCTCATGGATGCGTGCATGAGAAGAGCTTAATTTCGAGCCCTTCGCAGCGTTGAGCTTGTGATTTTTGGGAGGCCCACGAGGATCCTAGGGGAGTAGGTCTATGGTCATTGGACTTGTTGCCATTGGAGTTCCAGCAATCTCGATCCAGCGAGGCATGGGCTCAAAGATCAAGGTCAACGGTTTTGCAGTTTTTACACATGTTTTCCCTATTGGAACCATGAGGGAAACATCAAATGCAACCACCTATGTTTGTATTCTAAAATTAACTCCTTGAATTTCATGAAAGTTTGCATATTTATTTTGCTCTACTTTTTAACTTGCTTTTACTGTACTAAACGCTAACCAGTTCCTTGTTCTTAAACTATCAAACTCTAAAATGAATATACTTTTTATAGGTCTATCTGTTAGGGAACGTAGTAATTCAAAAAATTCCTACGATCATGCAAGATATATCTAGGAGATGCATAGAAACGAGAGAGGAGAGTGTGTCCACATACCCTCGTAGACCGAAAGCGGAAGTGTTATGTTAACGCGGTTGATATAGTCGAACGTCTTCACGATCCAACCGATCCAAGTACCGAACATACTTCACCTCCATGTTCAGCACACGTTCAACACAATGACATCCCTCGAGCTCTTGATCCAGTTGAGGGTTGAGGGAGAGTCCTGTCAGCACGGCGGTGTGGGGACGGTGTTGGTGATGTGATCCGTGCAGGGCTTTGCCTAAGCACTACGACAATATGACCGAGGTGGTAAACTATGAAGGGGGGCACTGCACATGGCTAAAGAACAATTGATGTATCTTTGGGGTGCCCCCTGCCCCTCTATATAAAGGAGGAGGGGAGGAGGCGGCCGGCCTAGGGGTCACACCAAAGGGAGGAGTCCAACTAGGACTCCCAATCCTAGTTGGACTCCCTTTCCTTTTCCGGAGGGGGAAAGAGGGAAGGGAGAGGAAGATGAGAAGGAAAAGTGGGGCGCCCCCTCCCTAGTCCAATTCGTAATCCCTATAGGGAGGGGGCGCGGCTACCCCCTGTGGGCTGCCTTCCCTCTCCCCTATGGCCCATGCAGGCCCAACATTACCCCGGGGGGTTCCGGTAACCCCTCGGTACTCCGGAAAAATACCCGAATCACTCGGAACCATCCTGATGTCTGAATACAACCTTCCAATATATGAATACTTACCTCTCGATCATTGCTAGACTCCTCATCATGTTCATGATCCCATCTGGGACTCTGAACAAACTTCGGTCACCAAAACACATAACTCATAATACAAATCGTCATCAAATGTTAAGCGTGCGGACCCTACGGGTTCGAGAACTATGTAGACATGACTGAGACACATCTCCGGTCAATAACCAATAGCAGAACCTGGATGCTCATATTGGCTCCTACATATTCTATGAAGATCTTTATCGGTCAAACCGCATAACAACATACGTTATTCCCTTTGTCATCGGTATGTTACTTGCCCGAGATTCGATCGTCGGTATCATCATACCTAGTTCAATCTCGTTACCGGCAAGTCTCTTTACTTGTTTTGTAATGCATCATCCCGCAACTAACTCATTAGTTACATTGCTTGCAAGGCTTATAGTGATGTGTGTTACCGAGAGGGCCCGGAGATACCTCTCTAATACACAGAGTGACAAATCCTAATCTCGATCTATGCCAACTCAACAAACACCTTCGGAGACACCTGTAGAGCATCTTTATAATCACCCAGTTACGTTGTGACGTTTGATATCACACAAGGTGTTCCTCCGGTATTCGGGAGTAGCATAATCTCATAGTCATAGGAATATGTATAAGTCATGAAGAAAGCAATAGCAATAAAACTAAACGATCATAATGCTAAGCTAATAGATGGGTCTTGTCCATCACATCATTCTCCTAATGATGTGATACCGTTCATCAAATGACAACACATGTCTATGGTTAGGAAACTTAACCATCTTTTATTAACAAGCTTGTCTAGTAGAGGCTGACTAGGGATACTGTGTTTTGTCTATGTATCCACACATGTATCAAGTTTCCGGTTAATACAATTTTAGCATCAATAATAAACATTTATCATGATATAATGAAATATAAACAACAACTTTATTATTGCCTCTAGGGCATATTTCCTCCAGTCTCCCACTTGCACTAGAGTCAATAATCTAGTTCACATCGCCATGTGATTTAACACCCATAGTTCACATTGCCATGTGAGAGAAGTTTAGTCAACGAGTCTGCCACATTCAGATCCGTATGTATTTTGCAAATTTCTATGTCTACAATGCTTTGCATGGAGCTACTCTAGCTAATTGCTCCCACTTTCAATATGTATCTAGCTAATTGCTCCCACTTTCAATCAAATCTTATCATGCGTCTTGATCTATCTCTATAGATCTTGATGCTCAATATGTAAGCAACTTCACTGAGGTCTTTCTTTGAAAAACTCCTTTCAAACACTCCTTTATGCTTTCCAGAAAATTCTACATCATTTCCGATCAACAATATGTCATTCACATATACTTATCAGAAAGGCCGTAGTGCTCCCACTCTCTTTCTTGTAAATACAGGCTTCTCCAAAAGTCTGTATAAAACCATATGCTTTGATCACACTATCAAAGCGTATATTCCAACTCCGAGAGGCTTGCACCGGTCCATAAATGGATCGCTGGAGCTTGCACACTTTGTTAGCATCTTTAGGATCGACAAAAGCATCTGGTTGCATCATATACAACTCTTCTTTAAGAAATCCATTAAGGAATGCAGTTTTGACATCCATTTGCCAAATTTCATAATCATAAAATGCGGCAATTGCTAACATGGTTCGGACAGACTTAAGCATCGCTACGAGTGAGAAAATCTCATCGTAATCAACATCTTGAACTTGTTGAAAACCTTTTGTGACAATTTACGCTTTGTAGATAGTAATACTACTATCAGTGTTCGTCTTCCTCTTGAAGATCCATTTATTCGCAGTGGCTCACCGATCATCGGGCAAGTCAATCAAAGTCCATACTTTGTTCTCATACATGGATCCCATCTCAGATTTCATGGCCTCAAGCCATTTCACGGAATCCGGGCTCATCATCGCTTCCTCATAGTTCATAGGTTCGTCATGGTCTAGTAACATGACTTCTAGAACAGGATTACCGTACCACTATGATGCGGACCGTACTCTGGTTGACCTACGAGGTACGGTAGTAACTTGATCTGAAGTTTCATGATCATCATCATTAGCTTCCTCACTAATTGGTGTAGGAATCACTGGAACTGATTTCTGTGATGAACTACTTTCCAATTCAGGAGAAGGTACAATTACCTCGTCAAGTTCTACTTTCCTCCAACTCACTTCTTTCGAGAGACACTCCTTCTCTAGAAAGGATCCATTCTTAGCAACAAATATCTTGCCTTCGAATCTGTGATAGAAGGTGTACCCAACATTTTCCTTTGGGTATCCTATGAAGATGCATCTCTCTGATTTGGGTTCGAGCTTATCAGGTTGAAGCTTTTTCACATAAGCATCGCAACCCCAAACTTTGAGAAACGACAGCTTTGGTTTCTTGCCAAACCATAGTTCATACGATGTCGTCTCAACGGATTTAGATGGTGCCCTATTTAATGTGAATGCAGCTGTCTCTAATGCATAACCCCCAAAACGATAGCGGTAAATCAGTAAGAGACACCATAGATCGCACCATATCTAATAAAGTACAATTACGACATTTGGGCACACCATTACGCTGTGGTGTTCCAGGTGGCGTGAGTTGTGAAACTATTCCAAATTGTTTTAAATGAAGGCCAAACCTCGTAACTCAAATATTCGCCTCTGCGATCAGAGCACAGAAACTTTATTTTCTTGTTATAATGATTCTCCACTTCACTCTGAAATTCTTTGAACTTTTCAAAATGATTCAGACTTGTGTTTCATTAAGTAGATATACCGATATCTGCTCAAATCATCTATGAAGGTTAGAAAATAACTATACTCGCCGCGAGCCTCAACACTCATCGGACCGCATACACCAGTATGTATTATTTCTAATAAGTTTGTGGCTCGCTCCATTGTTTCAGAGAACGGAGTCTTAGTCATCTTTCCCATGAGGGATGGTTCGCAAGCATCAAATGATTCATAATCAAGTGATTCCAAAAAGTCCATCCGCATGGAGTTTGTTTATGCGCTTTACACCAATATGACCTAAACGGCAGTGCCACAAATATGTTGCACTATCATTATCAACTTTGCATCTGTTGGCATCAATATTATGAATATGTGTATAACCACGATCGAGATTCAACAAACCATTCACATTGGGTGTATGACCATTGAAGGTTTTATTCATGTAAACAGAACAATAATTATTCTCTTACTTAAATGAATAACTGTATTGCAATAAACATGATCCAATCATATTCATGCTCAATGCAAACACCAAAAAATATTTATTTAGGTTCAGCTCTAATCCTAAAGGTAGAGGGAGTATGCGATGGTGATTTTATCAACCTTGGAATCTCTTCCAACACACATCGTTACTTTGCCCTCAACTAGTCTCTGTTCATTTTGTAACTCCTGTTTCGAGTTACTAATCTTAGCAACTGAACCAGTATCAAATACCTAGGGGTTACTATGAACACTAGTAAAGTACACATCAATAATCTGTATATCCAATATACCTGTGTTCACTTTGCCATCCTTCTTATCCGCCAAATGTTTGGGGCAATTTCGCTTCCAGTGACCATTTCCTTTGCAGTAGAAGCACTCAGTTTCAGGCTTAGGTCCAGACTTGGGCTTCTTCCCGAGAGCAGCACCTTGCTTGCTATTCTTCTTGAAGTTCCCCTTTCTTCCCTTTGCCTTTTTTTCTTGAAACTAGTGGTGTTGTTAACCATCAACATCTGATGCTCTTTCTCGATTTCTACCTCCGCAACCTTTAGCATTGCGAAGAGCTCGGGAATTTTCTTGTTCATTCCTTGCATATTATAGTTCATCACAAAGTTCTAGTAAGTTGGTGATAGTGACTAGAGAACTTTGTCAATCACTATCTTATCTGGAAGACTAACTCCCACTTGATTCAAGCAATTGTAGTACCCAGACAATCTGAGCACATGCTCACTGGTTGAGCTATTCTCCTCCATCTTGTAGGCAAAGTACTGTAAGAGGTCTCATACCTCTTGACACGGGTATCAGTCTGAAATACCAATTTCAACACTTGAAACATCTCATATGCTCCATGGCATTCAAAATGTTTTTGAAGTCCCGGTTTTAAGCCATAAAGCATGGTGCACTAAACTATCAAGTAGTCATCATATCGAGCTTGCCAAACATTCATAACGTCTGCATCTGTTCCTGCAATAGGCCTGTCACCTAGCGGTGCATCAAGGACATAATTCTTCTATGCAGCAACGAGGATAATCCTCAGATCACGGACCTAGTCCGCATCATTGCTACTATCATCTTTCAACTTAGTTTTCTCTAGGAGCGTATTAAAAATAAAACAGGGGAGCTATACGCGAGCTATTGATCTACAACATAGATATGCAAAAACTATAAGGACTAAGTTCATGATAAATTAAAGTTCAATTTATCATATTACTTAAGAACTCCCACTTAGATAGACATCCCTCTAGTCATCTAAATGATCACATGATCCATATCAACTAAACCATGTCCGATCATCACGTGAGATGGAGTAGTTTTCAATGGTGAACATCTCTATGTTGATCATATCTACTATATGATTCATGTTCGACCTTTCGGTCTCAGTGTTCCAAGGCCATATCTGCATATGCTAGGCTCGTCAATTTTAACCAGAGTATTCCGCGTGTGCAAAACTGTCTTGCACCCATTGTATGTGAACATAGAGCTTATCACACCCGATCATCACGTGGTGTCTCGGCACGAAGAACTTTAGCAACAGTGCATACTCAGAGAGAACACCTATACCTTGAAATTTAGTGAGGGATCATCTTATAATGCTACCGCTGTACTAAGCAAAATAAGATGCATAAAGGATAAATATCACATGCAATCAAAATAAGTGATATGATATGGCCATCATCATCTTGTGCCTTTGATCTCCATCTCCAAAGCACTGTCATGACCACCATTGTCACCGGCTTGACACCTTGATATCCATCGTAGCATCGTTGTCGTCTCGCCAACTATTGCTTCTACGACTATCGCTACCGCTTAGTGATAAAGTAAATCAATTACATGGCGATTGCATTTCATACAATAAAGCGACAACCATATGGCTCTTCCCAGTTGACGATAACTGTTACAAAACATGATCATCTCATAGAACAATTTATATCTCATCACGTCTTGACCATATCACATCACAACATGCCTTGCAAAAACAAGTTAGACGCCCTCTACTTTGTTGTTGCAAGTTTTACGTGACTGCTACGGGCTTCTAGCAAGAACCGTTATTTCGTACGCATCAAAACCACAACAATTTTTCGTCAAGTGTGTTGTTTTAACCTTCAACAAGGACTGGCCGTAGTCAAACTCGATTCAACTAAAGTTGAAGAAACAGACACCCGCCAGCCACCTGTGTGCCAAGCACGTCGGTAAAACCAGTCTCAGGAACACCGTCATGTAATGTCGGTCCAGGCCTCTTCATCCAACAATACCTCCATGATACGTCTCCAACATTTCTATAATTTTCGATTGCTCCATGCTATATTATCTACTTTTTTGGACATTATTGGGCTTTATTATCCACTTTTATATTATTTTTGGGACTAACTTATTAACCGGAGGCCCAACCTAGAATTGTTGTTTTTTGCCTATTTTAGGGTTTCGAAGAAAAGGAATATCAAACGGAGTCCAAACGGAATGAAACCTTCGGGAACGTGATTTTCTCAATGAATAAGACCAGAGAGACTTGGACCCTACGTCAAGAAATAAAACAAGAGGCCACGAGGTAGGGGGCGTGCCCACCCCTACCAGGCGTGCCCTCCACCCTCGTGTGCCCCCTGTTGATCCACCGACGTACTCCTTCCTCCTATATATATCCACGTACCCCCAAATGATCAGAAACGGAGCCAAAACCCTAATTCCACCGCCGTAACTTTCTATATCCACGAGATCCCATCTTGGGGCCTATTCCGGAGCTCCGCCGAAGGGGGCATCGATCACGGAGGGCTTCTACATCAACACCATAGCCCCTCCGATGAAGTGTGAGTAGTTTACCTCAGACCTACGGGTCCATAGTTAGTAGCTAGATGGCTTCTTCTCTCTTTTTGGATCTCAATACAATGTTCTCCCCCTCTCTTGTGGAGATCTATTCGATGTAATCTTCTTTTTGCGGTGTGTTTGTTGAGACTGATGAATTGTGGGTTTATGATCAAGTCTATCTATGAATAATATTTGAATCTTCTCTGAATTCTTTTATGTATGATTGGTTATCTTTGCAAGTCTCTTCGAATTATCAGTTTGGTTTGGCCTACTAGATTGATCTTTCTTGCAATGGGAGAAGTGCTTAGCTTTGGGTTCAATCTTGCGGTGTCCTTTCCCGATGACAGTAAGGGCAGCAAGGCACGTATTGTATTGTTGCCATCGAGGATAACAAGATGGGGTTTTGTTCATATTGCATGAGTCCATCCCTCTACATCATGTCATCTTGCTTAAGGCGTTACTCTGTTTTTAACTTAATACTCTAGATGCATGCTGGATAGCGGTCGATGAGTGGAGTAATAGTAGTAGATGCAGGCAGGAGTCGGTCTACTTGTCTCGTACGTGATGCCTATATACATGATCATACCTAGATATTCTCATAACTATGCTCAATTCTGCCAATTGCTCAACAGTAATTTGTTCACCCACCGTAGAATACTTATGCTCTTGAGAGAAGCCACTAGTGAAACCTATGGCCCCCGGGTCTATCTTTATCATATTGATCTCCTACTACTTAGTTATTTCCTTTGCTATTTACTTTGCCTTTATTTTACTTTGCATCTTTTATCATAAAAATACGAAAAATATTATCTTATCATATCTATCAAATCTCACTCTCATAAGTGGCCCTATAGGGATTGACAACCCCTATTTGCGTTGGTTGCGAGGATTTATTTGTTTTGTGCAGGTGCGAGGGACTTGCGCGTAGCCTCCTACTGGATTGATACCTTGGTTCTCAAAAACTGAGGGAAATAATTACGCTGCTTTGCTGCATCATCCCTTTCTCTTCGGGGAAAACCAACGCAGTGCTCAAGAGGTAGCAAGAAGGATTTCTGGCGCCGTTGCCGGGGAGGTCTACGCAAAAGTCAACATACTAAGTACCCATCACATACCCTTATCTCCTGCATTACATTATTTGCCATTTGCCTCTCATTTTCCTCTCCCCCACTTCACCATTGCCGTTTTATTTTCCCTCTCTCTCTCTCTATCTGCCCTCTCTATTTGCCTCTTTTTGTTCGCTTGCTTTTTTGTTTGCTTGTGTGTTAGTTTGCTTGCTTGTCACGATGGCTCAAGATAATACTAAATTATGTGACTTCACCAATACCAACAACAATGATTTTATTAGCACTCCGATTGCTCCTCTTACCGATGCCGAATCTTGTGAAATTAATACTGCTTTGCTGAATCTTGTCATGAAAGATCCGTTTTCCGGCCTTCCTAGTGAAGATGCCACTACTCATCTAAATAGCTTCGTTGATTTGTGTGACATGCAAAAGAAGAAAGATGTGGATAATGATATTGTTAAATTGAAGCTATTTCCTTTTTCGCTTAGAGATCGTGCTAAAGCTTGGTTTTCGTCTTTGCCTAAAAATAGTATTGATTCATGGAACAAGTGCAAAGATGCTTTTATCTCTAAGTATTTTCCTCCCGCTAAGATCATCTCTCTTAGAAATGATATTATGAATTTTAAGCAACTTGATCGTGAACATGTTGCACAAGCTTGGGAGAGAATGAAATTAATGATACGTAATTGCCCTACTCATGGTTTAAATTTGTGGATGATTGTTCATAATTTTTATGCCGGATTGAATTTTGCTTCTAGAAATCTTTTAGATTCGGCCGCGGGAGGCACTTTTATGGAAATCACTTTAGGAGAAGTGTAACACCCACGATGCGACTATATCTCCCACGTGTCGGAGCACGACTTAGAGGCATAACCGCATTGTAGGCATGTCGCAAGAGGGGTAATCTTTACACATCCCATGTACTGAATAAGAAAGAGATAAAGAGTTGGCTTACAATCGCCACTTCACACAAATACAAAGTTAAACATACATCATCCAGAATACAATCGAGGTCTGACTATGGAACCAAATAAGGAAAGACAACCTCTAATGCGAAAGATCCCTGATCGCCCCAACTGGGCTCCACTAGCGATCAAACTGGAACGAAAAAACACAACGAACACGATCTTCATCGAGCTCCCACTCGATCTGGGTTGCGTCACCTGCACGGTTATCAACGGCACCTGCAACTGGTTTTGGAAGTATTCTGTGAGTCACAGGGACTCAGCAATCTCAAACCCTCGCGATCAAGACTATTTAAGCTTATGGGTAGGAAAGGGTAGTGAGGTGGAGCTGCAGCAAGCACTAAGCATATATGGTGGCTAACTTACGCAAATGAGAGCGAGAAGAGAAGCAAAGCACGGTCGTGAACTAGAAGTGATCAAGAAGTAATCCTGAAACTACTTACGTTCAAGCATAACTCCAACATCATGTTCACTTCCTGGACCCCGCCGAGAAGAGATCATCGCGGCTACACACGTGGTTGATGCATTTTAATTAAGTTAAGTGTCAAGTTTTCTACAACCGGATATTAACAAATTCCCATCTGCCCATAACCGCGGGCATGGCTTTCGAAAGTTCAAAACCCTGCAGGGGTGTCCCAACTTAGCCCATCACAGGCTCTCACGGTCAACGAAGGATATTCCTTCTCCCGGGAAGACCCGATCAGACTCGGAATCCCGGCTACAAGACATTTCGACAATGGTAAAACAAGACTAGCAAAGCCACCCGAATGTGCTGACAAATCCCGATAGGAGCTGCACATATCTCGTTCTCAGGGCACACCGGATTGTCCAAACTTCTGGTAGGCCAACCCAGAGTTGCCCCTGGTGGCCACCGACGGCTGACAGGTTGGACCAACACTCAAAGGAGCACTGGCCCCGGGGGGGGGGGGGGGGTTAAAATAAAGATGACCCTCGGGCTCCGGAAACCCAAGGGAAAAAAGGCTAGGTGGAAAATGGTAAAACCAAGGTTGGGCCTTGCTGGAAGAGTTTTATTCAAGGCGAACTGTCAAGGGGTTCCCATTATAACCCAACCGCGTAAGGAACGCAAAATCAAGGAACATAACACCGGTATGACGGAAACTAGGGCGGCAAGAGTGGAACAAAACACCAGGCATAAGGCTGAGCCTTCCACCCTTTACCAAGTATATAGATGCATTAATTAAATAAGAGATATTGTGATATCCCAACAAAAATCATGTTCCAACAAGGAACAAACTCCATCTTCACCTGCAACTAACAACGCTATAAGAGGGGCTGAGCAAAGCAATAACATGGCCAAACAACAGTTTGCTAGGACAAGGTGGGTTAGAGGCTTGACATGGCAATATGGGAGGCATGATAAAGTAAGTGGTAGGTATCGCGACATAGGCATAGCAATAGAGCGAGCAACTAGCAAGCAAAGATAGAAGTGATTTCGAGGGTATGGCCATCTTGCCTGAAATCCCGCAAGGAAGAAGAACGGGTCCGTGAAGAAGACAAACGGACGAAGTCGAAATCCTCACAAACGTGACGTTATCGGAACCAACCCGAAGAAGCACACCGGAAAGAAGCAAACAACATGGTAAACAACCAACACATAAGCATGACATGATGCACAACCAATTATGATGCATGTCCGGTTTAATGAAGCATGGCATGGCAAAGTGCACAAACAATACTACAAATTAAATGGAGCTCAATATGCAATGAGTTGCATATTGACGGAACACCACATGACTTATTTAGTTCACTCTCGGTTAGGTACCCAATAATATTAAATGTTATTAAACATGGCAAGAGGTGAGACAAAAGTAAACTACACAATTAGGCATTCTAAATGAAGCCGGAAACAACAAATAACCTCTCTAGTAAACCCCCCACATGCATAGCAATTGAAGCAAACAACAAATTAAACACTTTAATTGTTGTTATCATGATGCGGATGACATGTGCAAGTTTATGCATTTTTTTATTAAAAGTTG
This sequence comes from Triticum aestivum, assembly GCF_018294505.1. Lineage (NCBI taxonomy): Eukaryota > Viridiplantae > Streptophyta > Magnoliopsida > Poales > Poaceae > Triticum > Triticum aestivum. Next base: position 75,083,691 of record NC_057803.1, on the reverse strand, counting down.
ACAAGATAAGATATGAAGCATTTGTCATCGTGGCGGAAACGGAAGGGGTGCCACGGCAACGAATCCGAAAATGATGCCATGCAACATATCGGTTCCGGTAGCTCATGGAGATACCGGTGCAAAGGAAGTGTGGCGGGAGCGTGCAAAAGATGGTGGGGTGATCCCGGATTCCGGGTGTCCCATGAGTTCGCGGCAAGGCTAACGAGGAACGTGCAAGGATCAAACTGGACATGGTGCAGACAACGGGTGCATCTCATACAACACATGCAAACGTTCTCTGACGGTCGTCTCGGGGTTATACCTTCAAAGCATGCAATCATGATGGTTCGGGTTCGTCGAGGGAAGTAGAGGAAGTAGTTGTACAATTGGTCCATAGCGAGGGTAGTGGAAGTGGTGGAAGTAGTCGTTCCCGCGACGGTAGTGGTGCACGGTCGTCGTGGAAGTAGTTATTCACATCGTCGAAGAGGAAGTAGCCGTTCACTCCACGGTCTTGGCGGATCCACGCGATGGTAGTGGTACTCACGAAGAGATATTTGGCGGTCGTGCTCTAGACGTTCACGGGGTCTTGGCGATGGTAGTTGTACATGGGTCTTCGGTGACGGTAGTCGTACATGTTCCGTAGATGTACGGGCGGCAGGAGTGGTACACGTTTCGAAGGTGTTCGAGTCATCGGTAGCGGTACTTGGTGAATCCCGAAATGTTCTTGGCGTCTTTGCGCGTAGGGATACTTGTTGGGGAACGTAGTAATTTCAAAATTTTCCTACGCACACGCAAGATCATGGTGATGCATAGCAACGAGAGGGGAGAGTGTTGTCCACGTACCCTCATAGACTGAAAGCGGAAGCGTTAGCACAACGCGGTTGATGTAGTCGTACGTCTTCATGATCCGACCCATAAAGTACTGAACGCATGGCACCTCCGAGTTTTGCATACGTTCAACTCGATGACGTCCCTCGAACTCCGATCCAACCGAGCTTTAAGGGAGAGTTCCGTCAGCACGACGACGTGTGGATGATGATGATGTTCTACCGATGCAGGGCTTCGCCTAAGCACCACTATGATATGACCGAGGTGGATTATGGTCGAGAGGGGCACCGCACACGGCTAAGAGATCAAGAAATAAATTGTTGTGTCTTTGGGGTGCCCCCTGCCCCCGTATATAAAGGAGTCGAGGAGGGGGAGGGCCGGCCCTCTCTATGGCGCGCCCTAGGGGAGTCCTACTCCCACCGGGAGTAGGATTCCCCCTTTCCTAGTAGAACTAGGAGCCCTTCCAAGTAGTAGGAGTAGGAGGGAAGGAAAGGGAAGGAAAAAGGAGAAGGAAGGAAGGGGGCGCCCCCCTCCCTAGTCCAATTCGGACCAGCCCATGGGGAGGGGTGCGGCCACCCTTTGAGGCCTTTCTCTACTTTCCCGTATGGCCCATTAAGGCCCAATACGAATTCCCGTAACTCCCCGGTACTCCCGAAAATACCCGAATCACTCGGAACATTTCCGATGTTCGAATATAGTTGTCCAATATATCGATCTTTATGTCTCGACCATTTCGAGACTCCTCGTCATGTCCCCGATCTCATCCAGGACTCCGAACTCCTTCGGCACATCAAAACACATAAACTCATAATATAACCGTCATCGAACTTTAAGAGTGAGGACCCTACGGGTTCGAGAACTATGTAGACATGACCGAGACATGTCTCCGATCAATAACCAATAGCGGAACCTGGATGCTCATATTGGCTCCTACATATTCTACGAAGATCTTTATCGGTCAAACCGCATAACAACATACATTGTTCCCTTTGTCATCGGTATGTTGGCCCGAGATTCGATCGTCGGTATCTCAATACCTAGTTCAATCTCGTTACCGGAAAGTCTCTTTACTCGTTCTGTAACACATCATCCCACAACTAACTCATTAATTGCAATGCTTGCAAGGCTTATAGTGATGTGCATTACCGAATGGGCCCAAAGATACCTCTCCGACAATCAGAGTGACAAATCCTAATCTCAAAATACGCCAACCCAACAAGTACCTTTGGAGACACCTGTAGAGCACCTTTATAATCACCCAGTTACGTTGTGATGTTTGGTAGCACACAAAGTGTTCCTCCGGTAAATGGGAGTTGCATAATCTCATAGTCATAGGAACATGTATAAGTCGTGAAGAAAGCAATAGCAACAAACTAAACGATCAAGTGCTATGCTAACGGAATGGGTCAAGTCAATCACATCATTCTCTAATGATGTGACCCCGTTAATCAAATGACAACTCATGTCTATGGCTAGGAAACTTAACCATCTTTGATTCAACGAGCTAGTCAAGTAGAGGCATACTAGTGACATACTGTTTGTCTATGTATTCACACATGTATTATGTTTCCGGTTAATACAATTCTAGCATGAATAATAAACATTTATCATGATATAAGGAAATAAATAATAACTTTATTATTGCCTCTAGGGCATATTTCCTTCAGTCTCCCACTTGCACTAGAGTCAATAATCTAGTTCACATCGCCATGTGATTTAACATCAATAGTTCACATTACCATGTGATTAACACCCATAGTTCACATCGTCATGTGACGAACACCCAAAGGGTTTCACTACAAAAAAAGACACATCCGTGACATTTTGGGCCGAACGAATTTTTTTTCCTGTCATACATATGACACTTCTATGACAATAATTGTGACAAAACCCGGTATCATCATAGATGTGGTGGGCTCCTACTTCTATGACAAAAAGTCATGACAGAAAATGGGCTTTTCGTCCTGGGCAGGCCGGAGACGCAGTTGCATGACATTCTTTGGGCCGTCCATGATGGAAAAAACCATGGTAGAAGCGAGGGGGAGGACAATTTCGGGGAGTTCCCGGTTACGGTGGGAGGCCGGGGGCCGAGCGATGCGCGTTTCTCTCATACACGTACGCGCGTGTGTGCGAGGCGTTGGCTCTAACTGAACCCGAGCGAGGCATTGGGCTCTAACTGAACCCGAGCGATTGCACTGCAGGCTACGCGTTACTGAACCCGAGCGATCGATCGATGGCTGTTAACTGAACCCGATCGAGCGATTCCTTGGCTACTGCTGCTAACTGAGGCCGATCGATGGGATGAACAGTGAGCATTGCGAGGGGGGGGGGGTTGGATGAACAGTGAGTGGTGGCGTTGCCTCTAGATGAACAGGACCCCGTGGTGTGGTGGAGGGCTGGATGAACAGTAGACGGTGGAGGGGTGCCCGTGGAGGGGTGGATGAACAGTAGACAGTGGAGGGGTGCCCGTGGAGGGGTGGTTGAACAGGACCCCGTGGTGTAGAGGGCTGGATGAACAGTACACGATGGAGGGGTAGTTGAACAGTAGCCGGTGGAGTAGCGCGCGGTGGAGGCTGGATGAACAGGAGCGCGTGGAGGCTGGAGGAGGTCGACGGTGGATGAACAGTAGCTCATGGAGGCTGGAGGGGGTCGACGGTGGAGATGAACAGTATCCCGGGGAGTCCCGTTTTGCGGTACGCCACACTCCTCCTGATGAACAGGACCCCCGTTTCGACCGTAGCGCTCCAACACAAGTCCGTTTCCTCCGTTTTGCGGTACGCCACACCCCTCCCGATCAACATGACCCCCGTTTCGATCGTAGGAGGTCCGTTTCCTCTGTTTTGTGGTACGCCACACCCCTCCCGATCAACAGGACCCACGTTTCGATCGTAGGAGGTCCGTTTCCTCCGTTTTGCGGTACGCCACACCCCTCCCGATCAACAGGACCCCCGTTTCGACCGTAGGAGGTCTGTTTCCTCCGTTGTGTGGTACGCCAGGCCTCATTTCCATCGCCTCTTCCGTCCAAGCCCTCCCGATGAACACGACCACACATTCCGTTGCCTCCCCATGAACACGACGACGACGCTGTTTCTCCGTTCCGACGTAGCCATGTACACGAGCTCTCGCCGTACGTATGCGCGAGTAGGCGTTCGAGACCCCGCCCGTATGTACACATACGTGGCCGTATTTTCTTTCTTGCACCCTGGCCGCCTCTACTACGACACGTGCGCGCCTCTACATCCACCAGTATATATGTACATACACGTTCACGACCAGAATGACAACGCCACGTACGTTTCGACCAGGTGGGTCCCGACTGTCAGGCACTTCCTTGCCTGCGAAGATGTAGCTGGTGGGTCCCAGTAGTCAGGGGGCGAATCGTTTTTTTGCCCAGACGCACTTCCTTGCGTGCGAAGATGTAGCTGGTGGGTCCCAGCAGTCAGGGGGGCGAATTGTATTGGTTTTTTTGCCCGGACGCACTTCCTTGCGTGCGAAGATGTAGCTGGTGCGTCCCAGCACTCAAGGGGGTGAATCATTTTTTTTGCCCGGACGCACTTCCTTGCGTGCGAAGGTGTAGCTGGTGGGTCCCAGCAGTCAGGGGGGAAACGTTTTTTTCGTGAAATACAGTGGCCCGTTCGGTGGGTCCCTGCTGTCAGGTGGAGGAATCATTATTTTTTGTGTAATAAGGAGGCACTTCCTTGCTGCCGCCGTGGACCCAGCTGTCAGCCTCTCCACGTACAGTCCACGTCCGATGGAAGTCGTTCCTTGACCACGTTGACCATAATGCGCCGAGAGCACCAGGGCAGTGGACGATGGCGAGGCCTAGGAAGGGGACGACACGGAGGCAGGGAAGACTCGGCAGTTGTTTCCCACGCGGAGGGGAGTACGACTGTACGAGGGTTTACTGGTTCGTCTGCCATCGCTGGAGAATAACAGCAGGTGTGGGTGAGTAGAGGGATGGCTAGGCCAGCGATGGGAGTACGGTCGGGCGGTGAGGCCTGCGCAGCAGCACAGCCGACCGCGAGGAGGAGGGAGCAGGCAGTCCCGCCGGCGCTTGTTTGGGCGGCTAGAGTAGGAAGAGCAGAGATTGAAGAAGCACGATAGACGTTGGATGGACATCCAACAGTCAGTGCTTGTGCGTCAACCTTTTTTAGGAAAGCCTCAAATCTGTGGAAAACAGCAATATAGCCCATCTGCCATTATTTCTAATAATTTACAGCCCATTTGCTAATTCTTAAGGGTTTTTTTGGAGCCCATATTCTTTTTGTTAGCATTGTAGCCCATATTGTGGCAACGGTTAAAAAATTATACGAAATTTTGCATATTTCGGTGCGGTCCGAACTGTTTTTAATCCCGAAATTTCGACTCACATTCAAACTGATTTTAAAAATAAATGTATATCAATATAAAATCCAACAAATTCTCAACGCATAAAAATTAATGTAATTTAAAATCTTGAAATGAAAAAAAGATATTTGAAACTAATTGCCGGTTTGATGTGTTTTAAAAATGTACAACCCATTTCTCATTACTGATGGGCCATTTCCTCGGCCAGCCGAATGAAAGCTCTCCTCGTCTTGAAAGATTTGCAGCCCAACAGGCCTGACAAAGCGACTTACTTGGTAAATCACAAAAAAACTGGGCTGTGGCCATGGACCCAGCTGTCAGCCTCTCCACGTACAGTACTCTTCCGATGGAAGTCGTTCCTTGACCACGTTGACCACGCCGCACGGAGAGCACCACGGCGGTGGACGCGGCAAGGCCTAGGAAGGGGACGACGCAGCAGTGGAAGCCCGCGCGGAGAGGACTACGAAGGTTCACTGTTTCGGCTGCGGTGTGAGGCTGCCGTCGCCGTAGGGCCTGGCCAGCAGTGGGAATAGTAGGGGGCGGTGAGGCCTCTGCGGCAGCACAGCCGGCCAGGGGAGGCAGGAGCATGTGGCACGACCAGCGCTGCTTTGGGCGGCTGGAGCAAGAAGACCAGAGGTTGAAGAAGCACTACGGCCGTTGGATGGACATCGTACGGTCACTGGAGCTAGAATCGTTCATATTGACTAAGTTAACAAAGCCCTTCGTCCCCGTCAACTTAGTAGGCCCACAAGTTAGCCTCCCAGCAAGGTGGGTCCCAGCTAGCCGGGGGAGTATTCATTTTTTGTGCGTAATAAGGAGGCACTTCCGGTGGGTCCGAGCTGACAGCGGAGGGAACGTTTTTTTCGTGAAATACGGTGGCCCGTCCGGTGGGTCCCAGCAGTCAGGGGGAAACAATTTTTTCACAAAATACTGGTGGCCCGTCCGGTGGGTCCCTACTGTCAGGTGGAGGAATAATTATTTTCCGCGTAATAAGGAGGCACTTCCTTGCGACTGCCGTGGACCCAGCTGTCAGCCTCTGCACGTATAGTACTCTTCCGATGGAAGTCGGTCATTGACCACGTTGACCACGCCGCGTCGAGAGCACCAGGGTGGTGGACGACGACGAGGACTAGGAAGGGGACGACTCGGAGTCGGGGAAGACGCAGTAGTGGATGCCCACGCGAAGAGGAGTACGAGGGTTCACTAGTTCGACTGCGGTGTGAGGCTGCTGTCGCCGCAGATTAACAGGGGGTGTGGGTGAGTAGAGGGATGGCCTGGCCAGCGGTGGGAGTAGTAAGGGGCGGTGAGGCCTCCACGGCATCACAGCCGGCCATGGGAGGCAGGAGCATGCGGCACGACCGGCGCTGGTTTGGGCGGCTGGAGCAAGAAGACTAGAGGTTGAAGAAGCACTACGGCCGTTGGATGAACATCGTACGGTAACAGGAGCTAGAATCGTTCATATTGACTAAGTTGACAAAGCCCTCCATCCCCGTCAACTTGGTAGGCCCACAAGTCAGCCTCCCACTATGCTGGGTTCCAGCTAGCAGGGGGAATATTCATTTTTGTGCGTAATGAGGAGGCACTTCCTTGCATGCGAATATAGCTGGTGGGTCCGACATGTCAGCGGGGGGCACTTTATTTTGCGAAATACGGAGGCCCTTCCGGTGGGTCCCAGATGTCAGGTGGAGGAATCATTATTTTGCGCGTAATAAGGAGGCATTTTCTTGTGTGCGGCCGTGGACCCAGCTGTCAGCCTCTCCACGCACAGTCTACTTCTGATGGTGTCATTCATTGACCACGTTGACCACGCCGCGCCGAGCGCATCCAAGGTGGTGGACGACGGCGAGGCCCCGGACAGCAACGAGTCGGAGATGGGAAGACGCGGGAGTAGAGTCGCAGATGGAGAGGTGTACGAGGGTTAACTGGTTCTAGTGCGGTGTGGTTCGGCAGTCGGTGGAGAAGAACAGGAGGTGTGGAGGGGTGGAGGGATGGCCTGGCCAACGGTGGAGTAGCGCTTCATAGCGAAGCGTGCTAAGCAGAGCTGCTAGCAGCAGGAGGCAGGAGGTGGTCCTGACGGCGCTGGAGGAAGAAGACGAGAGATTGAAGATGGATGCATGTCGTTGGATGTAAATCCAACGGCTAACATGTTAGAATCATGTGTTGACTAAATTGACAACGACTTGCATTGGCTTCGACCTATTGGCCCACATTTCAGCCTCCAAAAATGTGGCACGTATTCAACCCATTTTTTTTTCAGAATTTACATTCTTTTTTTTGCGCGGTAGAATTTACAGTCAATTTGATCTCTTTTTTGAATTACAGCCATTAGATGGGCTGGGTGAACAAATAATGTAGCGTCCATGTGGCCCGTTTATTTTATTTCCTAAAAAATTACAGGCCATTTGCACTTTCTCGAAATACACGATTTTGCTGGGCTGATTCTAATTATAATGTTGGGTTGGGCCAGCAATGTTATCAAAAAATAAAAAGGGGCTGAGCATTTTGTTATAAATATATTTAAATAATAAGTGATATTATTACATTCGTCCTTAAATCTTACCAATCTTTGGTACACAATCACTAGGATTTTCGTGCCAAAACAATCCAGGATTTTATTTGTTAAGAAATTATTTTTATAAGTTAATAAGATGTGGGATATTGTTTTCTTACATATGTAAGTATCTGTTAAATATATGATGACAATAAAAATAATATATAATAACATATGAAATAATTTTTTTTAGAAAAACAAGGAGCATCTCCCCGGTTCCATTGCTGAGAACGAAACCACAACATATTCTGATACAGCAGCTCAAAGAGCAGTTCGAAAGCAAAGGTAGAAAAGCTACAAACTAGGGGGGTGGATGAATAAGTTCTCTGAATAACACAAATCAGCCGAGCGGTGCCAAAGGCAGAGCGGATAGAGCACTCAAATGACACAAGGAGGGTCCAGCGAAGCCTTCATGGTCTTTAGCCGAGGGGCCGTGTCAGCCTGCGGCGACCAGTAAGCAAGCGGAGAGACCGGGCTGGAAGGCGTAGCATGGTGGATGTCCCTCTTTTTCGGCGCCAGGTGCCCATCATCTTCATCAGAGATCTTGAGATGAGCCCACGGGTCCAGCCCCAGAGCAGGTCGAGCCTTGTTCAGCCACAAGTGATCGCCAACGATTTCTGGAGGGATCTTCTTAGGGTTTCCACGAAGCTCATCAACTTGTCCTTGTCCGATCCGGAGGAGAGAATCGCCGAGTTCCTCACCATGTTCCTGATCAACCTCAAGACCTGCAGAATGGAAATCCAGGAGGTGTTACTGAAAATCATAGCATTTCTATATTTCCAGAGGCACCAAAGGACAGTTGAGCTAATAGTGTTTAAAACTGAGCACATTTTGGTAGCAATCCAGAATCTGGCGACAGATTTGAAGGATGAGCCAATCTGACTAGAGAAATATTCCTCAATGTGGGCCCAGAGATGTTTAGCAACTATACATTCAAAAAATAGGTGAGAACAATACTTTGTTTCAAGCAGTAAACACAATCAAGGGGTTTGATGATGTGTCTCTTCCTAAGGTTATCCCTAGTCACCAATTTGTTTTTGGAGAGAAGCCAGAGAAATACATGAATTTTAGGGGGAACTCTCAATTTCCAGACAGCAGGGATAAACACGAGTTGAACCCCTCTAAAGTTGATAACATGATAGAGGGAGCTGGAGGAATATTTCCCGTTATTGTCCAGCTGCCAAATTAGGGCATCCGGCTCGGCAGTAAAGGTAATGCTTTTGTTAAAGAGAGTTTTAGGCATTGACCGTCCCAAACTTCATTGACACTTTTGTTAAGCTCATTGCAGACAGAGTAAATAGGCCAAAATTGGACTGCTAGGGGGGATGTGCCAAACCAACTATCTTCCCAGAACCTGGTTCTGCTCCCATCCGCTATGTTCCATCTGTAGCCAAATTTCACATCATGCATAATAGATTTTAATCCTTTCCAGAATCTAGAGGTCTTAGGGATGGAGGAAGGGACAAAAATATTAGGTTTATTTCCTAGGTATTTATGGGCAATAAGAAGCTTCTAGGGTTTCAGGTATTCCTCATAGAATCTTTTAATCCAAGACCCTAGAAGACAGATGTTAATTTCTTGGAGGTTAGGTATGCCTAGGCCTCCAAAACCTTTTTTCATAGAGACTAGGGCCCAATTAGCAAGGTGTAGCTTCCTATTTCCCTCAAAATCATTCCACAAGCAATGAGACATCTGAGAATTGATGAGGTTCACTGCTCATTTAGGGAACTTGAAGAAGGAGAGGAGATACACAAGAATGCTAGCCAAACAAGCTTGTATGAGGATCAATCTACCTCTGTAAGAGAGAAGTTTGCCCCTCCACCCAGCAATCCTTTTAATGATTTTATCCACAAGGGGTTGGATATCCTCTCTCCTCAGTTTATCATAGTGGAGAGGGATACCTAGGTACTTAATGGGGAATTTACGTTTATTACAGACTAGAATAGAGAGGAAGTCAGCTAACTCCTGATCATCCATATTGATAGGGATGAGTTCACTTTTAGAGTAGTTGATTCTCATGCCTGAGACTTGTTCAAACCAGGTTAGAACAGTTTTCAGATTGCTAGCATGTGTGGAGTCATTGTCTAAGAAAAGGATGGCATCATCTGCATATTGAAGGCAGATGATGCCACCAGGGCAGACCTCAGGACAGAGCCCTGCAATCAGACTATGATCAGCAGCTTTGCTCAGCATTTTAGTAAGAACGTCCACTACTAAATTAAACAAAAGCGGGGAGATGGGGTCACCTTGCCTAAGGCCTTTACCAGCAAGGAAAAAAAATCACTTTAACAGTTATTTAACTTGACCCCAACAGAACCCCCCATGAGTAAGTTGCTGGATCCAACTCTCCTCTATGAAAGGCTTGGAAAAGATCTAAGAGATCATTTTTCACCAAGTCCCAAAAATGCTGGTAAAACAAGAAGGGAATCACATCAGGACCAGGAGCCCCATCAGGATAAGAGCTAAAAATGGCTTCCTTCACCTCTGTCTCTGAAAAAGGGGCTTCTAGCAGCTCATTTTCAGCAGGAGAGACTTTTTTCAGAAGCAGAGAAAAAATTGTTTTGTAGAGAGAACCCAGAAGGGTTTTCTTTCTTAAACAGGTCTTTGTAGAAGTCACTAGCCACTTTCACATCTCATCTACCTCAGTAACAGGGCCATTAGGGTCATCAAGGGAGTGAATGAGGGTTTTCCTCCTCCTCTGGTTAGCTACTGCATGGAAGTAAGCAATATTTCTATCACTTCCAACAAATCTAGCAGAACTATGGGTTTTCCTTCTGACAGGGCAATTCTCAACTTTATGGGTAACCATTTTGCAGATAAAACAACTCTTGGGCTTGACACATTTATCCAAATGATGCCCTGGTTCCCCACAGTTGTAGAAGATCACCTCAGAGTATGCCTTAAGGCCCGAAGCAGGGGCAGGAGCAGTTTTCTGGATGTCCTATCTCTTCTTTTGCTGATTCTTGCCTTGAGATTTCCCACTGATCTAAGAGCCAGAACCACCAGCAGATTGGTCTTGGGCAATTACAGGAGCCTGCCCAGATTGTGCCCGCATTTGGGGTGGAGGTGGGCCGTACCACTGCCCAACCTGCGCTCCCCCCCATTGTGATAGGGGAAATTCATCGGAGTTCCTGGTTCTTGCTCATCCTCCAGCCAGATGTTGTCTCTCAGGAAGCAGAAATAACCACTAGACAGCTCAATTGAAGCAGATTGCAAGCCTAATTTCAATCTTCTGCAGGTTTGGGGGAGAGGTAAGGTAGGGGATCCACCTGCTCTGGCTCCGGTGGCGTGCTGGTGGGCAAGAGTCCAGTCAAGCATTCCCATCTTGTAGCACGACGTGGATCTCCTGAATTCACTTCTCCTTTGGCCCATCGAATGAACGCAATCGGCGGCTCACTGGGGTGGGGCATCCTGTGCTTCTCCAAGGAATCTCCTTCGAAGTAGATCCGCAGGGCTAGATTCAGCAGCTCCCAATCCACATGATCCTTGCACATCCGAGCATACCTGCGCGAGTGAGAGAACGGATTTGGTCCCTCCTCGGCTTCCTCCCTCGTAGCTTCCTCCTCTGCTTCCCTCCATTCGCACGTGCACTGGGTCTAGGAGAGAGCATCATCGCGGATCCGCATCGCCCGCTCCCTCCATCTCCTCCCTCGAGTCTCCCGCAGCACCGCCAGCGCGACGGAGTCGAGCGGCTGGAGCATCCGCGGGAAGGCTTTGTAGACATGTGGGAGATGCATCTTGTACATCTGCCTGTCTTCCAGCCATTCCCCTATGGATACGGCCGGCAACTCCATGGGGCGCACGAGCGGACTTGCTGAGGGGGGCAAGCGCGCCCGGAGTCAGGAGGCGGGGGGTGGCGGCGAGATCTATTTGCCAATTACTCCCTCCTTTTTGGTTTATAGGGCTCAATTCAAAAATCTCACCAACCAAGGTAGATGATGAATGGTGGAATACTTTTTGTAGTTTGCAAAAGCACCTAATTAATGCACTTGTTTTCCTCAAAAAATTATGTTTATCAATGCATGCATGCATAAAGTACATGCATTGGTCAATTTTCTCTTAATACTTGCATGCAATGATTTGATGCACCTTGGAATCTGAACATGTGATGGAAAACAACCAAATTGAGCCTTATAAAATTGAAAAACTAAAATTTTGAGATAAGCCCTATAAACCGAAAAGGAGGGACTATGTGAACTAAACAGTCAACATATAAAATAATTTAAATATATATAATATAGTTAGAAGGGAAACATAAGTTGGACCTTGCGTTCCTATTCTTATATAAAAAAAATAGAACATACCTCTGCGCTTTCTTCAAAAAAATACATAAATTGGGCTGCCAAAAACAAAACCTCGGATGGGAGGTCCATAGGCCGGTCGATACATGACGGCCCTAAGAAAATACAAACATGCCTATGGACCTCCCATCCGAGGTCGTGGGCTGCGCATGTTAAAAATGAAAGCCTAGATGGGGCAGCCCAAAACCACGTCCAACACTTGCCAAAATTTCGTCCCTCGTTTTCTCTGTGTTTCACACACTCGACATTGTGTGGGCATTTTGACTATGCGCCATATGAAGATGTGCTATGCATGAATGTTGATCAGCATGGTGTTAACTGGCTAGTAGTTCCATTTTCGACCATGAATAAAACTTCCAACATGATGTTAACCCTGTTTGAAAAGGCCGTGTTAATATAAATGCTCTGCCTCTGAAAGTTGCAGTTTCTTATCTGAAACTGAACTTGCAGTTTCTAATCTGAATCTGAAACTTGCAGTTTCTTCTCTAAGAATCACATTGTCTGCACTTTTATACTCCTATGAAACTACATTTTTAAGTGCTAAAAATAGATCTCTAGAATTCATAAAATACTTCATATGCTCAATACTGCAAATCTGAAATTCAAAAGACATTCATATCTGAAAGTACTCTCAAAATACACAACACAAAACACAATTCATAACCTGCAAATACTAACAACCCTAAGCTCCTCCTGACAATTCACAACCTGCCCGACTATTGGGCTGGGGGGGGGGGCAGCCCCCTCCTATTCCTCGGTGGCAGACAACCGCCCCGTGAGACGATGTGAACGGCGAGGGACACGATGGCGGGGAAGCGTCGTCGGGCCAACTGCTTTTCTCCTCTTGCAGTTGGGTTCGGTCGACGAAGACTCCACCGGCTCGCTCTGGTAGGACACCCTCACAAACGGCACCCTGTAGATGCTCGATCCTTCAATCTCTGGTGGATGCTCCATCTGGGATCGATACTGCCACCACCGCTCCCTCACGATCGGATTCGGTGAATATGTTTGCTCCATGGCCTGGAGGAGTAGCTCTATGTACTCCGGCGCGACTCCCTCCGGGAGTATCGCCGCCTTTTCGCTCCGTTGCAGATATTTGGCCATGGATGTCACCGTCGCCGCTAGTTGGTCCTTGTTGTCAAACCAAGACTGTATCTCCAACATCCTAGCTAGCTTCACAGGGTCGCCGTCTGCGATCCTCACATATCGGTTGTAATCCTCCATCGATCTACTTCTCCACAGCACCTTCACTCGCCAGCGGTGGTTTTTGAATGGAAGAGGAGAGGAGCAGCGCTGGTTTTGGATTAGAACGGGAGAGGAGCGACGCTGGTTTTGGATTGGAACAGGAGAGAAGGGGCGGTGGTTTTGAAATGGAAGAGGAGAGGAGCGGCGCTGCATTTAGATTGGGAGACTAGTTAATGTGGGGTCGCTTTCTTAATTGAAGGGTAAATTGATTTTTATTTTGATCCAGTCAGAGCGCGCCGGCCCTCTCGTCCAATCCTAAATCGCCATCATCTCCATTCCAAAACCACCATCTCGCCTCTCCCTCTTCTCTATTGCAAGACCACCGTGTCATCCTCCGTTTTCTAGACGCTTTGCTCCATGGCGCGGGCGCAATCCATGGATACAAAATTAGTATACTATATACTATTTAAAAGTGGAGGGCGGGGCTTTTCCTGCGCGGTAGGCGGCGGGGCAGTTCCGCCTAGTCGGTTCGAGAGAGACGTGAGAAGACGAGGGAGTAGGCTGCTGCAAACGTAGGGCTGTGTGATTTGACAGCGAGTTACTGCTGGACAGGTGGGGCCCTGTGATTTGACTTGCCATTATCATTTTAACTACGGCGCTACGACAGGCGTGAGTCTCCCAGATTCCTGACCACCTCCATACAGGTGCCTCTCCCAATTCCCCACCATGTAGTAGAGGCTGGCTCTTGCATGAGAGCCCAGTTCTCCACTTTTTCCTTGCCTCTCTTTCCTCCACATATGCAAAAATGCCATGTAAAGCGCACTATTGTACTTACTTTTACTTGCTCCTACAGGTGCTTAAGCTTGCCACATAGGCATAAAGTCTGATGTGGCAAGTTAATCAAGAAGAGAGAGACTAGTTTGGTGACCCAAGGAAGAAATGGTGCTAAGTGCGTGTACCTAGGTGAAAAGACAATTTTGAGTCTATAGCTAATTAAATGAAGCAAACTAGCAACACCATTTCATTGGAAGAGGTCACTCCTTGGCAAATGCAATAAATACACGTGCTTACTAGCACCGTTTCTTCCTTGAGTACAAAGAAAGAGATAGAGAGGAGTAACAAAAAATACACTTATAGCCAACCTTGTTGTAGTATGAGTGACCAAGTGATGACTATGTATGACATGCCAACATCAGATAGCCTAATGCACCGTGTTAAATCTCCAAGGGCGCGACCACGCGAGCGATGCGACGGTCGTGGTAGGCGCGACCATGATACGGGCTGCTGGCAGCCCTTGGATCTGAGATCAAACGGTCGCATGGTAAGTTGCTGAAAATTTGCAGAATAACCCTCCAGGATAGGATATTCACCCATAGGTCTAGAATCACGCCATGCAACCGTTCGATCTCAGATCCAAGGGCTCTCGGAAGCCCGTATCATGGGAGAATGAATGCCACTACCCTGCCGTTCGCACGCTGGCAGTTTGCTCCTACTCGTCCGCGCACATCCTTCAATACTACGACGGTTCGCTCCTAGTCGTCCCGTCCATTCACATTACGGCAGTTCCACTAATCCTAACCCTCCTCCCAAATCCATGGCGTCCCAAATCTCCATGATCGGCGGTGAGTACAAGGTTAGAACCATCACCGGCGATGAGTTCGACGTCATCTACACCCGTTCTTCCGCGATGGTGAAAGGATGCCTTTCTCACTTCAGACGCATGTTCGAAAACTCAGATGATGAGTGGGTCGCTGGGCTAGATGTTGAGTACACCACAGTCCTGGGACGAGAGAAGGATCTAAAGGACGAAGAGAGGAAGAAGCCCGCCGTGATCCAGGTTTGCGTGCATGACTTATGCTTGGTCTACCACATATGCCATGCCGACGTTGAGTGCCAGGATTTTAAGGACTTCCTCGGGAGCAACCTAGTCAAATTCGTTACTGTAGACTTTGGTAACGACAAAGAAATCCTGGGTCGGATAGGCCTCATTGTAGGCAACCCCTTCGACCTCCAGAAGAATCGGCTAGTGCCCTCTCGTCAGCCTTCAATGCTGACCCTGGCAGGAGCCATGGTTCATCCTTCGTACGGTAAACTGGTGAAACCTCCATACACGTTTCATCGTCATGCATGGCAGCGGAATGTACTAGATATAGACCACATCTAGTACGCTGCAATGGATGGCTACCTTTGCTTCAATATCTACAAGGGTTGGATGAAGAGCAACAGCCAAGTGTGTGGTTCAAGCAAAGAAGTATCGGCCAAGAGGAAGAGGGACAAGGACGAAGTCGAGGACGTGGATGAGGACTCCGAGTAGGTGGCATGTCGTTGCTCATGGTGGTTCTAATGCAGTGTCTATCGGAACAGTTGCAAAGTTTAATTTCAGGTGTGCTTAATTTAATTTGAGGGGTGTGTTGTGCTGAGCCCCCAGCAGAACTATGTTATGTTTCTTCTCGTTACTTTAACTCTTCAGTACGTACATACTAGTATTTCTTACATTTCATCTTTTAGTTGGTATAGTACTACCACTCGTTTCTTCACATTATATACGTACAATATATATGGCCAACATCATATAGCCAGCAGTTTAGTTGTCAAAGAATTTCAGGGTGCTTAGTTTTGTCAAAGAATTCCAGGATGCTTAGAGGGTGCTTGGATCCAAGGGGCTTATTTTAGTCTAACTAAAAATAGTCTCTTTAAGAGGCTAAAGTTCCAAGCACCCCTGACTAAAGAGGGGATAAAACTAGTCTTGAGACTAATTTTTTTAGTCAGGGGTACCCCTACTAAAATGTGGATTAGTCCTCTCTCTACTCATTTAACTCCTCTCCTTTAACATAGGCGAGTTCTGGATTGGAGGGTCTGGAGGATAATAAATGCTCATTAACTTGATTTTAGCCTTTTTAGTATTTGGATCCAAGCATGGGTGAGGCTAGCATGTTTTAGTCGCACTACTTTTAGTCATGGGACTAAAACGTATCCAAGCACCCTCTTAGTTTTATTTGAGGGGTGGGTTGTGCTGGACACCATTATTGTGACTAGCCTTTTTAATAGTACTATATGCATAATTTGGCGACGAGCGCTCTCTATATGTACCACCTTTTTTTAATTTCAAGTTTTGCTCCATGGCGCAATCCATCGATACTACTGATGTACAAAAGTATACATTTTTTAAAAGGCTAGAGGGCGGGGCATTCTAGCTTGGTCGGTTTCACGAGAGGTGATGGCCTTTATGATTTGACGGCTCATTACTGCTGGTAGGCGGGGCCTTGTGATTTGACTGCTCGTATAAATGCACCGACGACCTGATCGAGGAGGTGCAAAAAACCGTGCGGTATACTCAAGTTTTCCACTGGAGTAGTACTGCGACAGAGGAGCACGAAACACGGCAGCCCAGTGCCATATGGCGATAAAAAATGATCTAATTTGCTAGTCATCTCATTGTTAGCATTGTTCTATTCATTCCTAAAAAACATTGTTCTATTCATGCCTCGCAGAGAACATGACACGTGCGGCGAAACACCCGAAGCAAAAGATGAAACACAGGAGCAAAAGAAGAAGGAAGATTATCACCCCAAATGATCTAATTCGCCACGGAGTCGTAACTGCGTCTTCATCGCCTGCATAAACTCCATCTCCTTGCGCGTCTCCTCCGCCATCTTCATCATTCTGTCCATGACGCGGCATTTCTCGATGCAAGCCTTCATCATCTTTTTCACGGCCATATTACGTACCCTGACAACAGCCAGGTGCTCGATGCGGAGCTTCGCCAACTCTTCCTTCTGTTCCATGGCGAGGGCCTGCAGCATCTTCATCGAGGAAGTACTATTCTCATGCAGCTTCTTCCAGCCGGCGTTCTTCTCCTTCACAGGTCGATCTCGTGGCAGAGCTTCGCATTGTCCTCCCGAAGTCGCAGGATTTCGCCGGTCACCTTCTTCTCCGAGGCAATGCTCTTCTTCAGCAGCATTACGAAGCCGGCGGTCAACTCCCCCTGCTGATTGAGCTCAGCGAGAATGTCGTCGAGGCTCTCCTTAAGCAACTCCATCGAGCCTTGGATGAACTTCTTCTGCTTATTGAGCTGATCGGGCATGCCGTCGAGGGATAATGACTCCAGCTCCGCCGGCTCGGCATGTTCGCCTCCGCGGCTAGGGCGCTCCTGGGAGCCATCGCCTACCCGTGAGAGATCTTTCGAGGTCTCTGCGTGGCGGCGAGCCCTCTCTTTTTTTTCCACAGCCTTGGTTGCCGCTCCCTTGTTACGAGTAGTTCTTGACCTAGAGCTCCGCTCACCGGCGATGGCAACGACGGACGAAGAAGAAGCACTTATGAGGAGGAAAGGTAGAGTGATTTTCGATTAGGTAGTTCCCCTTTTTATAACCTAAGTACTAGCACTAGTACTAATACCTGCATAGTGGGAACACATTCAGGTTTGGTATGTACTACTAGTAGGTGTGAGCAGGCTTTCGAATGTGATGGGAACAAGGTAAAGATAAATTGATGGTTTTGGTTTCGAGGCCCGAAACGGCTCCCGATGAGTTTAGCGGAACATAAATTTCAAGTACTACACTGCTCAAATGCGTAAATATTGAGTAGTGTGTTACTGTCAAAAATTGGCACAAAATACGAAGGAGACTAATGGAAGTACTACTAGCAACCCACGATTTAACTACTCGCATGCGCGCGGTGGAGTAATAATGTCTTTCTTCCGCCCTCACGTCCACTCAATTTGCATGCGCTGTATTAATCGACCATCAATGAAGTGAACGACTTTGCACGCGTCAAATTATCACATGGGGTGGATCTTGGTACAAAATTGCGTCCGCCCGTGTACCCACGTGTGCGTGCGAGGAATGAGTGCGTGCATGGCATGCGTGCACATCTTCGCTTCGTGCATGTACTGCCAGTATGGCTCAGGGAGGACGAGTACATTCTTCTGGAACCAGCAGCACGTCACTATGATCAATCCACGCAAGGAGGTTGCGAAAACGCCTACACATGTGCCACGTGGCTTCATGAACTACAAGAGAGACACTGTGTAGCGTGCCATTGGTATTCTAGTTTACGTGTTTTGCACAAACTCGAAATACTAGTAAGGTACACGTGCATTGCACGCATCAGATTTTGCAACCAAATTATGAATAAATACCACACTATAGCATGTAAGCTCTAAGTCATATATGCCTGATGTAGCCCTTCGTTTAATTCTTATAGTTCATCTCATTCAAAATCAATTAGTTTTTATAAAAAAGCTAAGAACGCGGGAATAGGAAAAACATGGGATTATAGTGGAACGTCATCTTGAATCCTACAGGATTGTACGAGTGTTTGATTGTGCCTAGAAAAAACACAGAATTCTTTCAAAGAGGTTTGAGTGGATGGGATGTTTCCTATGAAATCTAGTGCAAATGAATCATATGGAAAAAATCCTATGGTTTACAATCCTACGAATCAAACAACCAAGATAGGAAAAATTCCTAGTGATTAGAATCCTCCAAAATTCCTTTGAGAATCCTTTGAATCAAAGAAGCCCTTAATATATTTTATGATTCATGGAATTGTGCGTTGTAAAGCATAAAGTAAAAACAAATAATGGCAATTCAACTAGAAAAAAAGTTTGGGCAGTTATGATACGGAAGAATCTAGAACAAAAGAGAACCACTATTGCTTTGAGGTTTGTGCATTATGCTTAAGTTCAACCATGGAGTCTGCTAGATTGTACATGTGGCAAAATCCGATGGGTGGGCTAGAAGATGGTGCGAGGGGCCGAGTGGAGGGAGACTATGAAGGAATGCACAAGTGGAGATCGATATTTAGAGAGAGGGGGCGAACACGTGCGCTGATGCGTGCAGTGGCGGAGCCATGAAGAATAAATGAGCTAGGGGGCCAAGCATTGCTAATCCTTTACGAGGAGGGTCAATTCATGAACTTAAACCATTTTTAGCAGCAATTGTCTAATGATCACATTCATATTAGCCTGATATATAGTGATGTTAGGGGGAAGGGGGCAGGGCCCTTACTACCCCCTGTCTTCGCCATTGTGCACGCGTCTGAGAGATGAAGAGGAAGGCATGGATGATGAGAGGGGGACGTTGGATACATAATTAATGTGGGTGTATTAGCTATATATGTTAATCCTATATAGAGAGATATAGATTGATCGAAGTGGACGTGGGAAAGAGGGTGAGACCTCACTGGATATATCGATTGATCGATTTGTGTGGAAAACTATGAAAGACCTAGCTATATACACACATACATAGAGGAACATCGATCGTTGCGCATGCACGCGTGAGAGATAAAGAATGCCCGATATGATGGAGAGGGGGATGTGTGTTGGTGTGTGCCTTCATTGGAGACCGACCTAAAGAAAAAGATTGCATGCGTGCGATGGATAATGCCGACTGGTAGTGTGTGTGCATGCATGCACGAGAGAAAGTTAGTGGTACAATTATAAAGAGAAGACTATTGTGTGGGTGTAAAAGAATAGCTGAATAGGTGAGGTCACAATCAATGTAAAGTTGAATTCAAATATTTGAATAAGAGATCCTGATGTTTGAAACCCATGCATGCATGAATATAACAGAGATCTGCGCGGTGTGGTTTGGAAACGAGCATGTTGTAATGCATACACATTGAACAAGGTCAGACTGATTTGAATTTGAGATACCGATGGCACACATCATTTGGCCACGTCGCACCCGTGCATGGACACACTATTCTAATTGGAGATGATGGGCGGCTTTTGCATCACATATCTATATCTATACCCCTATATATATTATATATTTTTTTATATTGTGTGCGGGTAACTTTAACTTTGAAAGATGGTCATTGGATGAGGCGAATCCGATGGTCCAAAGATGGCAAATTTGAGCACTACTGGTCGTTGGATATCATCTAGATTCCACCAGATTTCGCCACATGTATAATCTAGAAGCCTCCATGGTTGAACTTAAGCATAATGCACAAACATCAAAACACAAGCACTTATTATTTGTTCTAGAATCTTCCGTATCAGAATTGCCCAAATGTTTTTCTACATGATTTGCCATTATTTGTTTTTACTTTATGTCTTACGACGCACAATTCCATGAATCTTAAAATAGATTAGCTTTCTTATAAAAACTAGATGATTTTGAATGAAATGAACTATAAGAATTAAACGAACATCTACATCATGCATATATGACTCAAAGCTTGCATGCTATAATGTGGTATTTATTCATAATTTGGTTGCCAAATATCATGCGTGCAATGCACGTGTACCTTACTCTAGTCTAAATGGTGTTTGTGTGTGTTGTGTGTGTTGAGGTGCAAATTGTCTTTTTTTTGGGTACACGTTAAGCTTGTTCTTCCGAAATTTCAAGCCGCGCCTTGTTATGCCGAAAATTCAAGCTAGCGTCTCTGTCTATCGTGCTGCGAAACTCCCGCCTCTTCAACATGCGCCTTGTTAGCCCGAAATATTTAAGATATATCTTTGTCTCATTGTGCTCCGACAACTCCCTCCATGTCAACCCGCGCCTTGCTATTCCGAAATTACAACGCGCTCGAAAACTCCCACCTCCTATGAAATCCAGACACGCGAAATGCCCGTGGTACCCCTGAACCGAAAGAACCACCTCAAATCGGTGGGGGTACTTTTGTAACTTACCCCACATTTCGGACAAGCACGTCTCTAAGCCATGGTTCCCCACTGCCATCCCATCCGCTCACCCATTCGTACACCGAGGCCGCGAAAACCCGCGACGAAACCCCACACCCTGCTCCGTCCGCCACCCACCCGGAGCCTCTTCCCCGACGACGTCGTCCACAGCAACACCTCGACGTCCCTCATCCACCGTACCGGATGAGGATCCGTCGTCGATCTCATCGTCCCGCCGGTTCAGCCACCCCGTCCTCCACCTCGAAGGAGCTGCCCCGACGTCCCCCTCGTCTTTCACGCCACCTCCATTCCCACATCGCCGTCTTCACCTGCACCACCGGAAGAGCATCATCATCACCGTTTCCTCGGATGAATCTGCGGCCTAATCGGCGCCACCAAAGAGGTTGTACACTAATCGCCGCATTTTCTTCTTGATTCAATCTCACGGTGCTGCCGGCGCTCGGTCCCGAGCCGACACGGTGCGGCTCCATCCACGGTGGCGTCGCTGGCCACTTCCTCCATGGCGTTGCTCCCTCGGCGGCGACGTACACATCAGTAGGACCTGCTGCTGCTTTAGCTCTCGCTCAGGCTGCTGCTCTGCTCTTGCTCTCGGTCCCCTGCCTGGTCTGCTCTTGCTATTGCTCTTGCTCGCGCTGCTGCTCTCGCTCTTGCTCTTGCTTGAGATGCTGCTCCGATTTAGCTACACTTCAGTCGACTGAATCGACTTTTGGGTCAGTCGATTTTCAGGTGGTGGGGGGGCTCGCCGGGGTGAAGGAAGAACCAGCCGCAGCGGGGAGGGGGGCTCGCCGGAGAGATACCCCACTATCTATCTTAGGGTTCAGGATGGGGCGGTGGTCGCCGGCGGTGGCGGGGCGTTGGCGGGGCGGTGGCGTGGGGATCGCCGGAGAAAAAGCTCGGCACGGGGTGGCCTAGAGGGATGGCGGGCGGCGGCGGACCGGCGGTGGGGAGTGTTTTCGGGGCAGGCGGGGCGGCGCACCGCCGGCCGCGGGCGGCGGGGGGCTGCTGTTTGGCCGGCTCAGGGGGGTGGAGGTTGAAGATGAACCGCAGGCCCTTGATTTCGTATCCAACGGCTGCAAAATCGACTGACCAGAGATGAAAAAGTCAGTCGATCCGACGTGTAGCCTCACCTTGCTAGTGCGTTCAGTTTCGACAGCAAAATTCAGTTTCGACAGTTAAGTTCAGTTTCGACAGTTAAGTTCAGTTTCGACAGTTAAGTTCAGAGATGAGCGGCTGATGTATTTTACATCTAGCACTTTGTGGTTATGTATTTTACGTCATGTATTGGAGATGCTATTAGAATTCCACTCAGGTTAACGTTGTTCGTTGTCTCTCTTGTCCTGCTTCAGCCTCGGCGTCGTACAACTCACCGGAGCTGCTCCAACGACGAAACCCTCCATCACAGCGGAGCAGTACCTCGGGCTCCATCTCCAGACGCCTAAGATCTTCTTCCCCTCCTCGACAGCCAAGTCAGCCGGAGCATCCTCACCGGCCAACCCAATCACGCTGAGATCGACATGGCTTCGCCAAAGAGGTTCTACACTTGTTGCATCTCTTTTTTACTCTACATGTTATATATATTGTCCACTGAGCACTCGTAGTAACGGGAAATACGATTATTTTATCCTACTATATGACAAGCAGTGAGGTACCAGGCAACTTAGCTATCCGTGATGGACTCTCTTGAACGCCATCATTATTTATCTCTGCGCGTTTCAGCTGTGCATTTGTCGATGGGCCTGGGAGTTGAGCTAGTATGGCAGTGGCCTGGGTCCAAAGTAATAGAAGTAGCACAAAAACATTTTTTAGTGTAGGATTTTCCTTGCTCAAGCCTGCCTACTAGAATCGCCAGTGCTTGAAAGGAAAAGTGAATGAAAAACATCGGAATTGGAAAGTTTCCTATGGTACTACTTTTCATGAATTTGGTGCAAAGGAATGGAGCAAAGGAAAACTGTAGGATTTGTTCCTTTAGTGTCTCCTTGAAAGAAAAACCGTAGGAATTCTAATTTCCAATTCTCCTCCTTTTCATATTCCTATTCATCAAGCACAAGACTAAGAGATAGTAGCATAATAGCATTATAACCGTACATTTTCTTGTGGTTTGACTTAATCTCACCATGCTTTTTTGCATCCTGTGATCTTCCAATTGTTGTGAATCAAACACCCAGATTGGCAGAAATCCTGTGTTTTTAAATTCTCTGTTTTGCACGTGCATTCCTATCCTATTCCTGTCTATTTCCTATCCCTGCATTGTTAGAATCCTCAAATTCAAACAAGCCCTTACTCAATTACTTCTATTACGGATATGTGTCAAAGAAAACCTTGTGTGGTTTGTCCTGCTCCTGCGGCGCTGTGTTCCACCCCAGCTCAGCTGCTCCAATGACGGAAGGGTTCACCACAGTAGGGATCCGCTCTCCAGACTGTCTTTCGCCGCCTCAGATCTTCTTCCCCGCTGCTGGCAGCCACGGCAACTGCATTACCATCATCAACTAAGCAGATGACCTTGAGGACTACATGGGTCTGGAAGAGAGGTCACACTCTTCCGTGTCTGCTTACGTTATGCATCGCTTAATATGATGACATGCTACATTATCGTCGTGTTCACCTGTTAGACTCCGAGTCAGTTCCAAACTGATGCTGAAACTTGAGTTTTTAAATGGTTGTGGGGTACATATTGGGGCAGCAATCAGTACTATCTGTCTACTATCTGGTTAATCTCCGGTGTCTACTATGAGTTTCATGTTGGGTGCAAACAAACATTAAAGGAGCCATTATCTGTATTTTTTAACTAAAGCTATTATCTGCCTGCTATCATTGGTTTTGGGTCTATCCACAGTTTGCTACCATCACTCTGGATTTGTGCATGCACTCCTGACATAATCTCACTATGTTTTATTCCTATGCATGCCAGTTATTGTACACAATGGAACTGATCATGTAGAGCAAAATAGACGAGCCTTGCGTGGCAATAAAATTTCATGCAGACGTCGTTCCATGGTGGGCGCAAAGGCAGCCCCCCTCCACCCATTTCGGATCGTAATCAAGAGGAAGATAACTGTTATGAGGGGGATTCAGAAGGAGAAGACCACTCCTATTTACCCCATGAGGTCTTCGCTCTAACTTGGCATGCTGATGTTGGTAATATCATGCATATGGTGCCTTGCATTGCTTACTGTATACATTAAAGATGTCATCTGCTTAGTTTAGACATGCTTTGTGTCAATGCCATCTGTTTAGTTTCTTTATCGTATATGTGAATCATGCAATGCCATCTTGTCTAGCCAGGCATCATATATGTGAATTTTGCAATGCCACCCTGGTTAGCCAGTCATCTTATATGTGAATTATATCATGCCATCATTTTTTTATTACGTGTTAAATTTGTCAACAATTTTAGTACATTCAATTACTCTTCCTATGCATCAGCCATTTGGCACGGTCATGGAAAAATCTGGAGTGGAAACAAGGTCTTCAGAGCAGACAATGCTATCTGACGAAGCGCATGTCTTGCTGGTTACCGATAGCTCCTCAGAGGAGGATTCAGAGACAGATGACCAGTCATATCCCCCCCCCCCGAGGTGCATGCCCTAACTTGGCAGGGTTATGTTGCTCATATCATGTGTATGGTATCTTGCATTGTCATGTCATTTGCTTAGTTTATGCATGCTTTGTGTGAATGCCACCTGTTTAGTGTCTAATTACCATATATGTGAATTATGCAATGCCATCTTGTTGCAAGACATTATATATGTGAATTATGCAATGTTATCTTGTTGCAAGGCATTATGTATGTGAATTATGCAATGCCATGCTATTTAGGCAAGCGTCATATATGTGAATTATATCATGCCATCCTTTTTTTGTATTTCTCATTGCTTTTGTCGACAATGTTTGTATATTCAACTGCTCTTCCTGTGCATCGGCCATTTGAATTGGTGATGGAGAAATCTGGAGTGAAAACAAGGTCTTCAGAGCAGACAATGCTACCTGCTGAAGAAGATATCTTGCTGGTTACAGATAGCTCTTCAGAGGAGGATTCAGAGGCAGATGACCAGTACTATTATCCCCCTGAGGTGTATGCTCAAACTTGGCAGGGTTATATTACTCATATAATGCATATGTTGTATTGCAATGCTTAGTTTTTACATCTTATACACAATATTGAATGCTATCTCCTTAGTTGACACATCATATATGCGATTGCCCTCTGCTCACTTCCTTAGTATATAAATCATATATTTGAATTATGTCATGCTATGATGTTTACATAGAAAGCATGTATCTGAATTATGGCATGCCAACCCATTTTCTAAAGACATAATATAGTTATATCATCTCATCCTGTTTACATAGTCATCATATTTAAATTATGTCATTCTATCCGTGAATTATATCATGCCATCATGTTTCCATCGACAGCATGTTTGTGATTTATGGCATGCCAGCCACTTTAATAGACACATCGTATAGTTATATCATGTCATCCTGCTTACATAGTCATCATATTTTGAAGTATGTCATTCTATCCTGTTTAGGTATCCATCATACATGTGAAATTGTGTCATGCTATCCTATTTAATTAGCCATCATATATGTGAAATTATGTCCTGCTATTCTGTTTGCTTAGATAACATAAATGTGAATTATTTCATGCCCTGTTTTGTTCCCTACTATCCATTGCACCTGTCTATCTTACAATGTCTGTACATTCAATTAATTTTCTTGTTTATCAGCCATTTCAATTGGAGGGAGTGATGGCAGTATCTGTGGGAGTAAAAACACGGTCTTCAGAAAAGATCATGCTACATGTCGATGCAAGTAGAACCGCGTTTATACTTGCCCAAGAACCAGCCCCACCACACATAACCCACACTCATGCAGATTGTACCCCTACCCAGTTGGACAGAGAACCAGCTACACCCCTTCTAACCCCAACCCCAGCGGATAGACACCCAGTTCCCGTTGACACAGCACCGTCTCCACCACAGAGAACCCAAACACGAGCATTTAGTAAGGCAACTTCAGTGCCCAAATCACGAGGACCACCACTCCGAACCCGAAGTCAATGCTTAAAGCAGAAGAAGAATTGTTCTCAGGTCAGGTTCCGTAGCTATGGTTCATACTACTTTGCTCTTGCATCACTGTATTTACTGATACCAACTAATTTCAAATTTGAAGGATGCAATTGAAACTCCAATGGCGCAACAGGTATGTTTTAAACCTGTTTCTTCAACGTGTTTGGCTGTTTGCTATTGTAACTTGCTCTATGTTGATTTCAGTTTCAATTGAATAAGCAGTTATGTTCTCATGCCATGCACATTACAAGTGTTGTTATTGCTGTGTAGTTTCCCACACTTATATTCTGCCTATGCTGCTTTGTCTTAAATAGATATGATTCAAATTGTATCTATCTTGATTTGGCAACATAAACTAGAATGATATAGACCATACAGTGACCATACTACATAGATATATGTTTGTTTCATGTTGTTATCATGTCCACCTTACTACTGAACTGGTAAACCTGAGATGTGTTTGTTTGTTTCTCTTTTAGAACGCGGATAAAATATTGGAGAAGAGTACCCTGTTATGCAATGGTAAAGGAAGTAATGCAGATAAGGTTCAAGATAGTGAGACATCCCTGTTGGTCTCCAAGAAAGCTGATAAAAACTATATTGAAGACACTGAGACAACCCCAAAGTCCTGTCTTGATGTAGTGTTCGAGTTACTATCTACCACTGCTGGAACCAGCTCTTCGAACTCGCTGCCTGAATCAGTTCGGCTTCTTGAGTCTCAACTTCAAGTTGAAAGACATCGATCAGATGTTATGCGACAGGAAGCCGAAGGACTGAGGAAGTCCCTGCAGAATTTAGATGCATACTTTCTAGTGCAACAGCAAGCGCTAGAGGACTTAAGCGCCAAACAAGAGAAAGTTAATAAGCTTGCTAAGCATCTTGCCAGCATTATGGGTACCCAGGATATTGTTTCTTGAGCTCTTCTGAAGTGGTTTCAGTTCTAGATATGTTTTGCTGCGGCGTTTATATGATGTTGTGTTCCCTATATTTGCACTGGTGGCGAACTTTGATGCCCAATGGATGTAATATGTGTAATAGCCGTGATAGCCTAGTGTAAGTTGCTTGCTTATTTATTTCCTTGTTGTCTTGTTTATTTGTTTGCTTGTAGTCAGTGTGGTTCTTTTTCTGCGGTTTGCTAGTGGGTGCAATAACCTATTTTTTAAAACTAGGCCACAATAACCATGGGCTAATATTTACTGTAGTGACACTGGGCCTCCTATGGGCCGTAGAAACTGTGGGCCTTCTACGGGCCATATAAACAGTGGGCCTTCTACAGGCCGTATAAACAGTGGGCCTTCTACGGGCCATAGAAACAATGGGCCTTCTACGGGCCCTATCATCAATGGGCCTTCTACGGGTCGTATCATCAATGGGCCTTATACGGGCCGTATGATCGATTGGCCAAACATGGGCCGAACATACCGCATTTTGGCCGTAAACGGGCTAGAGTTGGAATCGTCCGTTCATGGGCCGACCATAACGGGCCATCGTTAATAGGCCGTATTTGATGGCGCTATGAAAACGGCCCAACGTATTAACGGACCACAAACGGGCCGACTATAACCACGGGCTGAATTTGGCCCACAAGCAGAAAATGACAGCAACGGGCCGTAAGTAAACGAATGCTGGAAATGAGCCCAAGAATAAATGGGCTCTGAAGAAGGCCGGAAGATAACATGGGCTGGAAACGGCCCAACGGTATTACGGGCCGTTAATGGGTATAAAGTGATACACTGTTCATCACGGCCAGTTTCACCACGACCGTTAACGGGTGTAAAGTGATACACTGTTTATTACGGGCCAGTTTCACCACGGGCCGTTAATAGGCCAAGAGTTACATAGGGCCTCATATGGGCCGAAAGACGTCATGGGACATACATGGGCCAGAAGTGAAAATAGGCTGGAATCATATTGGATGGCCCAGATGACGCTACTGGGCCTAATTCGGATAGGGCGTAACAGGCCTTGGGTTAGCGGGCTGTAAATGGGCTATATTCGAACAGGCCGTTAATAGGCTTTCCATGGGCCGGCCCGCTAGCTTTTGACCAAGTCAAACAGGCTGGCCTTTACACAGGAATGGACCTCTGTTGGGACGTTCCACGTGTCGACGTATCATAGGCGCCTATCTGACCCACTGACAAGCTGACACGTGTTTCGTCCGGCCAATAAGAATTTTACATGTGGAATTTTCCCATTGGTCGGGGCTGTTAACGGGTTATCGGATCCAAAACCCGACCCGATAGCTTAATGGTGTTCCGTTATGGTGGATGCCACATGTCTGTCACCCTTGACGGAAGCACTTCTATGACGCGCAATTTATCTTCATGGAAGTGGACACTTCTGTGATGATAATTTTGGTAATGTCATGGAACACTTCTACGACAGCACAGGTATGACTATCTTGATTATGTCATAAATTTGTCATGCATGTACATGCATGACAAAAAAAGCGACCTACTGTGACAAACACGTATCATCACGGAAGTGTATTTTTTTGTAGTGTTTACTAGAGTCAATAATCTAGTTCACATTGCTATGTGATTAATACCCAAAGAGTACTAAGGTGTGATCATGTTTTGCTTGTGAGGGAAGTTTAGTCAACGGGTCTTCCACATTCAGATCCGTATGTATTTTGCAAATTTCTATGTCAACAATGCTCTGCACGGAGCTACTCTCGCTAATTGCTCCCACTTTCAATATGTATCCAGATTGAGACTTTGAGTCATCTGGATCAGTGTCAAAACTTGCATCGACATAACCCTTTACGACAAACCTTTTGTCACCTCCATAATCGAGAAACATATCCTTATTCCACTAAGGATAATTTTGACCAATGGCCAGTGATCTACTCCTAGATCACTATTGTACTCCCTTGCCAAACACAGGGCAGGGTATACAATAGGTCTGGTACACAGCATGGCATACTTTATAGAACCTATGGCTGAGGCATAGGGAATGACTTTCATTCTCTCTCTATCTTCTGCCGTGGTCGGGTTTTAAGTCTTACTCAGTTTCACACCTTGTAACATAGGCAAGAACTCTTTCTTTGACTGTTCCATTTTGAACTACTTCAAAATCTTGTCAAGGTATGTACTCATTGAAAAACTTATTAAGCGTCTTGATCTATATCTATAGATCTTGATGCTCAATATGTAAGCAGCTTCACCGAGGTCTTTCTTTGAAAAACTCCTTTCAAACACTCATTTATGCTTTGCAGAATAATTCTACATTATCTCCGATCAACAATATGTCATTCACATATACTTATCAGAAATACTGTAGTGCTCCCACTCACTTTCTTGTAAATACAGGCTTCACCGCAAGTCTGTATAAAACTATATGCTTTGATCAACTTATCAAAGCGTATATTCCAACTCCGAGATGCTTGCACCAGTCCACAGATGGATCGCTAGAGCTTGCATATTTTGTTAGCACCTTTTGGATTGACAAAACTTTCTTGTTGCATCATATACAACTCTTCTTTAATAAATCCATTACGGAATGTAGTTTTGTTTATCCATTTGTCAGATTTCATAAAATGTGGCAATTGCTAACATGATTCGGACATACTTAAGCATAGATACGAGTGAGAAACTCTCATCGTAGTCAACACCTTGAACTTGTCGAAAACCTTTTTGCGACAATTCTAGCTTTGTAGATCGTAACACTACTATCAGCGTCTGTCTTCCTCTTGAAGATCCATTTAATCTCAACGGCTCGCCGATCTTTGGGCAAGTCAATCAAAGTCCATACTTTGTTCTTATACATGGATCTCATCTCAGATTTCATGGCCTCAAGCCATTTCGTGGAATCTGGGCTCATCATCGCTTCCTCATAGTTCGTAGGTTCGTCATGGTCAAGTAACATGACCTGCAGAACAGGATTACCATACCACTCTGGTGCACATCTCACTCTGGTTTACCTACAAGGTTCGGTAGTAACTTGATCTGAAGTTACATGATCATCATCATTAGCTTCCTCACTAATTGGTGTAGTATTCACAGGAACAGATTTCTGTGATGAACTACTTTCCAATAAGGGAGCAGGTACAGTTACCTCATCAAGTTCTACTTTCCTCCCACTCACTTCTTTTGGGAGAAACTCCTTCTCTAGAAAGGATCCATTCTCAGCTATGAATATCTTGCCTTCTGATCTATGATAGAAGGTGTACCCAACATTTTCTTTTGAGTATCCTATGGAGACGCACTTCTCCAATTTGGGTTTGAGCTTATCAGGTTGAAACTTTTTCACATAAGCATTGCAACCTCAAACTTTAAGAAACGACAGCTTAGGTTTCTTGCCAAACCATAGCATACGGTGTCGTCTCAACGGATTTAGATGGTGCCCTATTTAACGTGAATGTAGCTGTCTCTAATGCATAACCTCAAAACTATAGTGGTTAATCGGTAAGAAACATCATAGATTACACTATATCCAATAATAGTACGATTATGACGTTCGGACACACCATTATGCTGTGGTGTTCCAGGTGGCACGATTTTGTGAAACTATTCCACATTGTTTTAATTGAAGACCAAACTCGTAACTCAAATATTTGTCTCTGCGATCAGATCGTAGAAACTTTATTTTCTTGTCACGATGATTCTCCACTTCACTCTAAAGTTTTTTTGAACTTTTCAAATGTTTCAGACTTATGTTTCATCGAGTAGATATACCCATATCTGCTAAAATCATCTGTGAAGGTCAGAAAATAATGATTCCCGCTGTGAGCCTCAATATTCATCGGACTGCATACATCAGTATGTATTATTTCCAATAAGTCAGTTGCTTGCTCCATTGTTCCGGAGAACGGAGTCTTAGTCATCTTGCCCATGAGGCATGGTTCGCAAGAATCAAAATGATTCATAATCAAGTGATTCCAAAAGCCCATCAGCATGCCGTTTCTTCATGCGCTTTACACCAATATGACCTAAACGGCAAGGGATAATTAGATTTATGCCCCTAGTTGTGTCCCACTCGTCTGTTTTACCCCTACTTCCCAAAAGTCACCGGTTCTGTCCAAGTCACTTTGCTCTTCTTATGCTTTTGCCCTTTGACCGTTTGACCGTCAGGTTGAAAAATTCATAACTAGTTCATACTAAATCAAAAAAATGCAAATAAGATACCAAAATGTTCAGAAAAACATCACCTATATGTGAGTGTCATTTCCATTCATGAAAAAAGTGTTGGAAGGTGCCCATCTGAGTTTTAGCTCTTATGCTACCACCATGAATAGTAAAATCTAAAAAAGTTCAAAAAATTCAAAAGAAAATTTTGTGGCAAAGAATGACAAATGTTTGAAGTGCCTGCCCAGTTTCATCAGGGAATAACATTCGTGGGTGCCGCGGCAAAAAAACAACCAGCACTCCAAAATAGATTATTTTTTTGCCACGACTTCCATGAATGTCATTCCCTGATGAAACTTGGCAAGCACTTAGAACATTTGACGTTCTTTGCCGTCCTTTTTTTGAATTTTTTTACATTTTACTATTCATGGTGGTATCAAAAGAGCTAAAACTCGGATGGGCACCTTCCAACACATTTTTCATGAATGAAAATGACACTGGCATATAGGTGATGTTTTTCCAAACATTTTGGTATCTTATTTGCATTTTCCTGATTTAGTATGAATTAGTTATGAAGTTTTTAAACTGACGGTCAAACAGTCAAAGGGCAAAAGCATAAGAGGAGCAAAGTGACTTGGACAGAACCGGTGACTTTTGGGAATTAGGGGTAAAACAGACGAGTGGGACACAACTAGGGGCATAAATCTAATTATCCCAAACAGCAATGCCACAAATAAGTTGCACTATCATTATTAACTTTGCATCTTTTGGCTTCAATATTATGAATATGTGTATCACTATGATCGAGATCCAACAAACCATTTTCATTGGGTGTATGACCATAGAAGGTTTTATTCATGTAAACAGAACAACAATTATTCTCTAACTTACATAAATAACCGTATTGCAATAAACATGATCCAATCATATTCATGCTCAATGCAAACACTAAATAACATTTATTTTAGGTTTAACACTAATCCCGAAAGTATAGGGAGTGTGCGATGATGATCATATCAATCTTGGAACCATTTCCAATACACATCGTCACTTCACCCTTAACTAGTCTCTATTCATTCTGCAACTCCCGTTTCGAGTTACTATTCTTAGCAACTGAACCAGTATCAAATACCGAGGGGTTGCTATAAACACTAGTAAAGTACACATCAGTTACATGTATATCAAATATAGCATTGTTCACTTTGCCATCCTTCTTAATTGCCAAATACTTGGGGCAGTTCCGCTTTTAGTGACCAGTCCCTTTGCAGTAGAAGCACTTAGTCTGAGGCTTAGGTCCAGACTTGGGCTTCTTCACTTGAGCAGCAACTTGCTTGCCGTTCTTCTTGAAGTTCCCTTTCTTTCCCTTTGCCCTTTTCTTGAAACTAGTGGTCTTGTTAATCATCAACACTTGATGCTCTTTCTTGATTTCTACCTTCATCGATTTCATCATCATGAAAAGCTCAGGAATCGTTTTTGTCATCCCTTGCGTACTATAGTTCATCACGAAGTTATACTAACTTGGTGACGGTGACTAGAGAATTCTGTCAATCACTATTTTATCTGGAAGATTAACTCCCACTTGATTCAAGCGATTGTAGTACCCAGACAATCTGAACACATGCTCACTGCTTGAGCTATTCTCCTCCATCTTTTAGCTATAGAACTTGTTGGAGACTTCATTTCTCTCAACTCGGGTATTTGCTTGAAATATTAACTTCAACTCCTGGAACATCCATATGATCCATGACGTTCAAAACATCTTTGAAGTCCCGATTCTAAGCTGTTAAGCATGGGGCACTAAACTATCAAGTAGTCATCATATTGAGCTAGCCAAACGTTCATGACGTCTGCATCTACTCCTGCAATAGGTCTGTCACCTAGTGGTGCATTAAGGACATAATTCTTCTGTGCAGCAATGAAGATAAACCTCAGATCACGGATCCAATCCGCATCATTGCTACTAACATCTTTGAAAAATAAAACTAGGGAGCTCAACGCGAGCTATTGATCTACAACATAGATATGCTAATACTACCAGGAATAAGTTCATGATAAATTTAAGTTCATTTAATAATATTAATTAAGAACTCCCACTTATAAAGACATCCATCTAATCTTCTAAGTGATCACGTGATCCAAATCAACTAAACCATAATCGATCATCACGTGAAATGGAGTAGTTTTCAATGGTGAACATCACTATGTTGATCATATCTACTATATGATTCACGCTCGACCTTTCGGTCTCAGTGTTCTGAGGCCATATCTGCATATGCTAGGCTCGTCTAGTTTAACCTGAGTAGTCTGCATGTGCAAAACTGGCTTGCACCCATTGTAGATGGACGTAGAGCTTATCACACCCGATCATCACGTGGTGTCTGGGCACGACGAACTTTGGCAACGGTGCATACTTAGGGAGAACACTTTTATCTTGAAATTTAGTGAGAGATCATCTTATAATGCTACCGTTAATTAAAGCAAGATAAGATGCATAAAAGATAAACATCACATGCAATTAAAATATGTGACATGATATGGCCATCATCATCTTGTGCCTTTGATCTCCATCTCCAAAACATCATCATGATTTCCATCGTCACCGGCATGACACCATGATCTCCATCATCTTCATTTGTATCAATGTGTCGTCACATGATTGTCTCGCCAACTATTGCTCTTGCAACTATTGCTATCGCATAGCAATAATTGTAAAGCAATTATTTGGCGCTTGCATCTTATGCAATAAAGAGACAACCATAAGGCTTCTGCTAGTTGCCGATAACTTCAACAAAACATGATCATCTTATACAACAACTTATATCTCATCACGTCTTGACCATATCACATCACAACATGCCCTGCAAAAACAAGTTAGACGTCCTCTACTTTGTTGTTGCAAGTTTTACGTGGCTGCTACGGGCTTAGCAAGAACCGTTCTTACCTACGCATCAAAACCACAATGATAGTTTGTCAAGTTGGTGCTGTTTTAACCTTCTCAAGGACCAGGCGTAGCCACACTTGGTTCAACTAAAGTTGGAGAAACTGACACCCGCTAGTCACCTGTGTGCATAGCACGGCGGTAAAACTAGTCTCGCATAAGCGTACGCGTAATGTCGGTCCGGGCCGCTTCAGCCAACAATACCGCCGAACCAAAGTGTGACATGCTGGTAAGCAGTATGACTTATATCGCCCACAACTCACTTGTGTTCTACTCGTGCATATTACATCAACGCATAAAACCTGGCTCCGATACCACTGTTGGGGAACGTAGTAATTTCAAAAAAAATCTACGCACATGCAAGATCATGGTGATGCATAGCAACGAGAGGGGAGAGTGTTGTCCACGTACCCTCGTAGACCGAAAGCGGAAGCGTTAGCACAACGCGGTTGATGTAGTTGTACGTCTTCACGATCCGACCGATCAAGTACCGAACGCACGGCACCTCCGAGTTCTGCACACGTTCAACTCGATGACATCCCTCGAACTCCGATCCAGCCGAGCTTTGAGGGAGAGTTCCGTCAGCACAATGGCGTGTTGACGATAATAATGTTCTACCGATGCAGGGCTTCGCCTAAGCACCGCTACGATATGACCGAGGTGGATTATGGTGGAGAGGGGCACCTCACACGGCTAAGAGATCAAGATATCAATTTTTGTGTCTTTAAGGTGCCCCCTGCCCCCGTATATAAAGGAGTGGAGGAGGGGGAGGGCCGGCCCTCTCTATGGCACGCCCTAGGGGAGTCCTACTCCCACCGGGAGTAGGATTCCCCCTTCCCTAGTAGAACTAGGAGCCCTTCCAAGTAGTAGGAGTAGGAGGGAAGGAAAGGGAAGGGAAAAGGAGAAGGAAGGAATGGGGCGCCCCCCTCCCTAGTCCAATTCGGACCAGCCCATGGGGAGGGGTGCGGCCACCCTTTGAGGCCTTTCTCTCCTTTCGCGTATGGCCCATTAAGGCCCAATACGAATTCCCGTAACTCCCAGGTACTCCCGAAAGTACCTGAATCATTCGGAACCTTTGTGATGTCCGAATATAGTCGTGCAATATATCGATCTTTACGTCTTGACCATTTCGAGACTCCTTGTCATGTCCTCGATCTCATCCGGGACTCCGAACTCCTTTGGTACATCAAAACGCATAAACTCATAATATAACCGTCATCGAACTTTAAGCGTGCGGACCCTACGGGTTCGAGAACTATGTAGACATGACCGAGACACATCTACGGTCAATAACCAATAGCGGAACCTAGATGCTCATATTGGCTCCTACATATTCTACGAAGATCTTTATCGGTCAAACCGCATAACAACATACGTTGTTCCCTTTCTCATCGGTATGTTACTTGCCCGAGATTCGATCATCGGTATCTCAATACCTAGTTCAATCTCGTTACCGGCAAGTCTCTTTACTCGTTCCGTAACACGTCATCCCGCAACTAACTCATTAGTTGCAATGCTTGCAAGGCTTATAGTGATGTGCATTACCGAGTGGGCCCAGAGATACCTCTCTGACAATCGGAGTGACAAATCCTAATCTCAAAATACGCCAACCCAACAAGTACCTTCGGAGACACCTATAGAGCACCTTTATAATCACCCAGTTACGTTGTGACTTTTGGTAGCACACAAAGTGTTCCTGCGGTAAACGGGAGTTGCATAATCTTATAGTCATAGGAACATGTATAAGTCATGAAGAAAGCAATAGCAACAAACTAAATGATCAAGTGCTATGCTAACGGAATGGGTCAAGTCAATCACATCATTCTCTAATGATGTGACCCCGTTAATCAAATGACAACTCATGTCTATGGCTAGGAAACTTAACCATCTTTGATTCAACGAGCTAGTCAAGTAGAGGCATACCAGTGACATAATGTTTGTCTATGTATTCACACATGTATTATGTTTCCGGTTAATACAATTCTAGCATGAATAATAAACATTTATCATGATATAAGAAAATAAATAATAACTTTATTATTGCCTCTAGGGCATATTTCCTTCAGTACTTTGCGTTTTCATGTAGTCGAACTTGAGGGACCTCAACATCGTGGTACTTGGCGTCCTCTTGGCCTTGACGAGGATGAAATGGAATGGAACGGTTGGTACTTGCGTCCATGGGTACTTGGTTGTTGTTGTAGGGTGGCCTTCGGTGGACTTGGTGGAAACCTCGACGTGTGCAGGAGGCAAACGACTCAAGACGTCCACGACCGTGCGGAAGACTGCGGAGCTCCCATTACTGGGAGGTTGGAATGACAATAGCAGCAAGGCAGCGGAGTTACAGAGGGCGAGGCGTGCGTGGGAACGAACTCTAGGAAGGGTGGAGCAGCTAGCAACGGCAGCCACGGTGGGATGAGCGGCCCGAGAAGAGAGGACGCAAGGGAGCTCAAGGGCAAGAGGAAAAACAGGCATGGCAAGGGGTGAAGAAGACGTTAACGATTTGATCTCCGGCGAGTACGCAAATCCACGGAAGTCGGGGTCGAGCACGGGGAGGCTGGCCGCCGGCAATGAGGAAGGACGGCGCGGCGCGGGGTCGCCAGGAACCCAGGGGCCGCGGGGCGGCACGAGGCTGGAGGGTGCCGGCGACGCTGTGCAAGGGCGCAACCACTAAGGGGATCGAGGAAGCAGTGGTCGGGGTTCACGGGTGCAAGGCAGGGCAGCGACCTGCTGGCTCCAGGGGGTACGCAGCCATGGCAGGTGGGCGTCAATGGCGTTGGCTCACGGGCCGGAGCTTGCTGGCGGCAGAGGAACAGAGTACCCGGCGGAAGAGCATCTTAGGCGCTCGAGGTTGAGCTTGCACGCGAGGGGAGAGGGTGAGGGCTCCTCCCTGGCGGCGCTGGAGGGAGGATGAGAAGGAGGGGTATCGAGCAGAGGGGTCGAGGGAGATGGGGATGGCGCGGTCCTCTCCCTTCGTGACGGCACTCGGGAGGGAGATGGGGATCGGGAGGTGGACTGGTAAACAGGCTTGGGAGAGGCTAGGGTTCGGTCGGGCCTCGGTCTTGGGCCGAATGGGCCAGCCTAGCTGCAGGTTGCAGCTGGCGCAACAGTAGGGAGGCCCAGCTAGCTTCTGGGCTCTCTTCTCCCTCTCTTACTCTTTTCAAAACAGCAGAAAAAAGAGGAAGAAAATGGAAGAAAAGAAAAGGGGTAGAGAAAGAGTTTGGGCACAAGGATAATATTCCCGGACTCGCAAAAATGTGTATGATCCAAGAAAAATGGAGTGGCCATTTTTCAAAGTTTAAATTCAAACTCATCTGATTTAAATTCAAATGGTTCGAATAGGAAGTGAGGGTTAGGAAGGTCCAAAAATGTTCGGATTTTTGGTGGAGCTCCGGAAAATGATGAAGTAATATATGGCAAGGTTTGAGGAGCAACTCGAAGCAGAAAAGACTTGAGAGTTTAAATTGCAAGTGTGTCACGGTAATTCCACATCCATGGAATACTTTATAATAGCTCCCTAATATCGGGAGGATATGTTACAAAGAGAAGTCACACTTCCCTCGTTTAAATGGACCGAAGATCCATGCAATTTATTTAAGTGAGTTTTTAGTTGGCTTTGAGAAAATGATGGCATGATGACATGATGCAATGATGAAAGCAAGAAGCAAAAAAAAACAAATCACACCATGAATCTCAGAAACCAAGGAAGGCATTTGAAGCTCCGGTCTTGGGGCGTCACAAGAAGCTACTAAACTCCTAGATAATATTATGGTTAATTATTCTCAGTGGCATACTGAAAGATCTACTAATAAAAAGGTGCATGTGATAGAAGAAATTAATGTTTTGAGTGGAAAGATGGATGAACTTATGAAATTCTTTGCTAATTAGAGTGTTTCTTCTGATCCTAATGATATGCCCTTGTCTACTTTGATTGAGAATAATAATGAATCTATGGATGTTAATTTTGTTGGTAGGAACAATTTAGTTAACAACGCGTATAGAGGAAATTTCAATCCTAGGCCTTATCCTAGTAATCCCTCTAATAATTATGGTAATTCCTACAATAGTTCTTATGGAAATTATAATAAGATGCCCTCTGATTTTGAATCTAATATTAAAGAATTTATTACTTCGCAAAAGAATTTTAATGCTATGATTGAAGAAAAATTGCTTAAGATTGATGATTTGGCAAGGAACGTTGATAGAATTGCTCTTGTTGTTGATTCTTTGAAACTTAGATCTATTCCACCTAAGCATGATATCAATGAGTCTCTCAAAGCCATGAGAATTTCCATTGACGAGTGCAAAGAAAGAACCGCTAGGATGCGTGCTAAGAAAGATGCCTTTATAAGAGCATGTTCTTCTAGTTCCTATGAAAATAAAGATGAAGATCTAAAAGTTATTGATGTGTCCCCTATTAAATCTTTGTTTTTCAATATGAATAATGATGGGACTGAATATGATCCACCTTTACCTAGAAGGCGTTCCAAGAATTCGGAATTTGTTGATCTTGATGCTAAATTTTATAAAAGTGGGATTGAAGAAATTAAAACCCTAGATGTTGCTAAACCCACTATTATGGATTTCAAGGAATTTAACTATGAAAATTGCTCTTTGATTGATTGTATTTCCTTGTTGCAATCCATGCTAAATTCTCCTCACGCTTATAGTCATAATAAAGCGTTAACTAAACATATCGTTGATGCCTTGATGCAATCTTATGAAGAAAAACTTGAATTGGAAGTTTCTATCCCTAGAAAACTTTATGATGAGTGGGAACCAACTATTAAAATTAAAATTAAAAATCATGAATGCTATGCTTTATGTGATTTGGGTGCTAGTGTTTCCACGATTCCAAAGACTTTTTGTGATTT
The DNA here is from genome assembly GCF_018294505.1 of Triticum aestivum. Taxonomy (NCBI): domain Eukaryota; kingdom Viridiplantae; phylum Streptophyta; class Magnoliopsida; order Poales; family Poaceae; genus Triticum; species Triticum aestivum. The sequence continues at coordinate 75,044,899 of NC_057803.1, read as the reverse complement.
GTTAGGTTTCCGTGATTTTGATGATTGCTCTCTAAACTTGCACCTTGCGGATTCCACTATTAAGAAACCTATGGGAAGAATTAATGATGTTCTTATTGTTGCAAATAGGAATTATGTGCCCGTAGATTTTATTGTTCTTGACATAGATTGCAATCCTTCATGTCCTATTATTCTTGGTAGACCTTTCCTTAGAACGATTGGTGCAATTATTGATATGAAGGAAGGAAATATTAGATTCCAATTTCCATTAAGGAAAGGCATGGAACACTTTCCTAGAAAGAAAATTAAATTACCTTATGAATCTATTATGATAGCCACTTATGGATTGCCTACCAAAGATGGCAATACCTAGATCTATTCTTGCTTGTTATGCCTAGCTAGGGGCGTTAAACGATAGCGCTTGTTGGGAGGCAACCCAATTTTATTTTTATTCCTTGATTTTTGCTCCTGTTAATAAATAATTTATCTATCCTCTGTTTTGGTTGTGTTCTTTGTGTTTAATTAGTGTTTGTGCCAAGTAGAACCGTTGGGAGGACTTGGGGAAAGTCTTGTTGAACTTGCTGTAAAAAACAGAAACTTTAGCGCTCACGAGAATTGATGCCATTTTTATTTGGAGAGTGCTATTTAGTTAATTATTTTTGCAGATGATTAATATATAAATTCCTCACGTCAAGAAATTTATTTTAGAATTTGTGGGGTTCCAGAAGTTTGCATTAGTTACATATTACTACAGACTGTTCTGTTTTTGGCAGATTCTGTTTTTCGTGTGTTGTTTGCTTATTTTGATGAATCTATGGCTAGTGAAATAGTTTATAAACCATAGAGAAGTTGAAATACAGTAGGTATAAAACCAATATAAATAAAGAATGAGTTCATTACAGTACTTTGAAGTGGTCTTTTATTTTCTTTCGCTAACGGAGCTCGCGAGATATTCTACTTTAAGTTTTGTGTTGTGAAGTTTTCAAGTTTTGGGTAAAGATTTGATGGATTATGGAACAAGGAGTGGCAAGAGCCTAAGCTTGGGGATGCCCATTGCACCCCCAAGATAATCTAAGGACACCTAAAAGCCAAAGCTTGGGGATGCCCCGGAAGGCATCCCCTCTTTCGTCTACTTCTACCGGTAACTTTACTTGGAGCTATATTTTTATTTGCCACATGATATGTGTTTTGCTTGGGGCGTCTTGTATTATTTGAGTCTTTTCTTGTTAGTCTACCACAATCATCCTTGCTGTACACACCTTTTGAGAGAGCCATACATGATTTGGAATTTGTTAGAATACTCTATGTGCTTCGCTTATATCTTTTGAGTTATATAATTTTGCTCTAGTACTTCACTTATATCTTTTAGAGCACGGTGGTGGATTTGTTTTATAGAAACCATTGATCCCTCATGCTTCACTTAGATTATTTTGATAGTCTTAATAGCATGGTAATTTGATTAAAATCCTGATATGATAGGTATTCAAAGTTAGTAAAATTTTCTTAAGAGTGTTTTGAATACTAAGAGAAGTTTGATGCTTGATGATTGTTTTGACATATGGAGGTAACAATATCAAAGTTGTGCTAGTTGAGTAGTTGTGAAATTGAGAAATACTTGTGTTGAAGTTTGCAAGTCCCGTAGCATGCACGTATGGTAAACGTTATGCAACAAATTTGAAACATGAGGTGTTATTTGATTGTCTTCCTTATGAGTGGCGGTCGGGGATGAGCGATGGTCTTTTCCTACCAATCTATCCCCCTAGGAGCATGTGCGTAGTATTGTGGTTTTTGATGACTTGTAGATTTTTGCAATAATTATGTGAGTTCATTATGACCAATGTTGAGTCCATGGATTATAGGCACTCTCACCCTTCCATCCTTGCTAGCCTCTTCGGTACCGTGCATTGCCCTTTCTCACATTGAGAGTTGGCGCAAACTTCGCCGGTGCATCCAAACCCCGTGATATGATACACTCTTTCACACATAAACCTCCTTATATCCTCCTCAAAACAGCCACCATACCTACCTATTATGGCATTTCCATAGCCATTCCGAGATATATTGCCATGCAACTTTCCATCATTACGTTCATCATGACACATTCATCATTGTCATATTGCTTAGCATGATCATGTAGTTGACATAGTATTTGTGGAAAAGCCACCGTTCATAATTCTTTCATACATGTCACTCTTGGTCCATTGCATATCCCGGTACACCGCTGGAGGCATTCATATAGAGTCATCTTTTGTTCTAGTATCGAGTTGTAATCATTGAGTTGTAAATAAATAGAAGTGTGATGATCATCACTTTGTAGAGCATTGTCCCAAGTGAGGAATAAAAAAAGAGAAAGGCCATAAAAAAGAGAAAAGGCGCAAAAAAAGAAAAAAATGAGAGAAAAAGAGAGAAGGGACAATGTTACTATCCTTTGCCACACTTGTGCTTCAAAGTAGCACCATGATCTTCATGTTAGAGAGTCTCTTGTTTTGTCACTTTCATATACTAGTGGGAATTTTTCATTATAGAACTTGGCTTGTATATTCCAACAATGGGCCTCCTCAAGTGCCCTAGGTCTTCGTGAGAAAGCAAGTTCGATGCACACCCACTAGTTTCTTTTGTTGAGATTTCATACATTTATAGCTCTAGTGCATCCGTTGCATGGCAATCCCTACTCATTGCATTAACATCAATCGGTGGGCATCTCCATAGCCCATTGATTAGCCTCGTTGATGTGAGACTTTCTCCTTTTTTGTCTTCTCGACATAACCCCCCTCATTATATTCTATTTTACCCATAGTGCTATGTCCATGGCTCGCGCTCATATATTGTGTTAAAGTTTATAGGTTTGAGATTACTAAAATATGAAACAATTGCTTGGATTGTCATCGGGGTTGTGCATGATGAGAGCATTCTTGTGTCATGAAAATGAAACATGACTAAACCATATGATTTTGTAGGGATGAACTTTCTTTGGCCATGTTATTTTGAGAAGACATAATTGCTTAGTTAGTATGCTTGAAGTATTATTATTTTTATGTCAATATGAACTTTTGTCTTGAATCTTTCGGATCTGAATATTCATACCACAATTAAGAAGAATTACATTAAAATTATGCCAACTAGCACTCCGCATCAAAAATTATGTTTTTATCATTTACCTACTCGAGGACGAGCAGGAATTAAGCTTGGGGATGCTTGATACGTCTCCAACGTATCTATAATTTTTGATTGCTCCATGCTATATTATCTACTGTTTTGGACATTATTGGGCTTTATTATCCACTTTTATATTATTTTTGGGACTAACTTATTAACCGGAGGCCCAGCCCAGAATTGTTGTTTTTTGCCTGTTTTAGGGTTTGGAAGAAAAGGAATATCAAACGGAGTCCAAACGGAATGAAACCTTCGGGAACGTGATTTTCTCATCGAATAAGACCAGAGAACTTGGACCCTACGTCAAGAAATAAAACAAGAGGCCACGAGGTAGGGGGCGCGCCCACCCCCACCAGGCGCGCCCTCCACTCTCGTGGGCCCCCTATTGCTCCACCGACGTACTCCTTCCTCCTATATATATCCACGTACCCCCAAACGATCAGAAATGGAGCCAAAACCCTAATTCCACCGCCGTAACTTTCTGTATCCACAAAATCCCATCTTGGGACCTGTTCCGGAGCTTCGCCGGAGGGGGCATCGATCACGGAGGGCTTCTACATCAACACCATAGCCCCTCCGATGAAGTGTGAGTAGTTTACCTCAGACCTATGGGTCCATAGTTAGTAGCTAGATGGCTTCTTCTCTCTTTTTGGATCTCAATACAATGTTCTCCCCCTCTCTTGTGGAGATCTATTCGATGTAATCTTCTTTTTGCGGTGTGTTTGTTGAGACCGATGAATTGTGGGTTTATGATCAAGTCTATCTATGAATAATATTTGAATCTTCTCTGAATTCTTTTATGTATGATTGGTTATCTTTGCAAGTCTCTTCGAATTATCAGTTTGGTTTGGCCTACTAGATTGATATTTCTTGCAACACTACTAGGAAAAGGGCTATAGATGGAATGGACACTAATGGCGCACCTGTCATGTGGTGCACCACTACTATATAGCAGTGGCGCACCATGTGCTGGTGCGCCATTAGTGTGGAAGACACTAATGGTGCACCTGGCACATGGTGCGCCACTAGTAACAAATTTTTTATTTATTTTTCCAAACATACTAATGGCGCATCACTGCACGGTGCGCCATTACTAGTGCTAACTAGTAATGGCGCACCGGCCACATAGTGCGCCACTACTGTTGTTTTTTTGTTCTTTTTTTTGCAAAACTACTAATGGCGCACCGTAGCATAGTGCACCATTACTAGTTTAAACTAGTAATGGCGCACTGTGCCACGGTGCACCATTACTAGTTTAAACTAGTAATGGCGCACTGTGCCACGGTGCGCCATTAGATTTTTTTTATTTTTTTTGCAAAACTTCTAATGGCGCATCAGCAGCAGGTGCGCCATTAGTAACCAGGGTTACTAATGGCGCATTTGCAGGTGGTGCGCCATTAGTAACCTGGGACCAACAAGATATTTTGGACTGCCCACCTACCACTCACTTTCCCCACTTCATTCTCCACCTCCTCCTCCAAGCTTGTCTCGGATGCCTCCTCCTCCTCACCTCATGTGCACCATAGATTCATCCAAATTAAGTGGTTAAATTACCTTTTTTTGATAGGTAAGTAAGGGGGAAGCTATCTTTATGTTGTTCTCCCTCTCCAACAACATGCACATGCACTTTTTGTGGCCTAGCTAGAGCTATGTATGTTCGTGGTGTTGCATATGTTTGTGGTGTTGCATATATGTTTGTGTTTGCAGGTACCAGTATTTGAAATGCGATAGTTGCCAATATTTTGCAGGAATGTTGATTCATTTCCGTTTCGGCGAGAATTTTGGCACCATGCATTCTTTTTGGTCCTATTTTTAGGGAAAGTCATGCCAAATTTTTTCTTGGTTCTAAAATATCGTTTTGCTCTACCCCGTAGGCGACCATGGTTCGCATGATGACCGAAGGCATCATGAATAGGTTTTTGAGCTCCGCGAAGGCTGAGATGCTTCAAAAGAACAAGACGGAGATAAGATGTCCGTGTCGAAGATGCAAGCTGAAGAGCCTTATTGCGGATCCAGATTCCGGGTAGGTGCGGGACCACCTGCTCTTGCGTGATTTCATGGATGGCTATCGGTGGCAAGGTGATGAAGATGACTATGAAGTTGTCCATGGGGGCCGGGCAAGAAATGAGGAAGGGCAGCAAGACAACCACCACGGCTCGGGCGGGCGAGAAGACAAAGAATCTCCAGGACATGATCACGACGGTGATGCTGTACACAGTCATCGTGTAGAAGATGCCGGACATGATGATGAGGAAGATGCCGGAGCAGACGAAGGGCATGATCATGAAGATGAAGATGCCGGCGGAGCAGACGATGATGGACCATCGATGGGCTGGGTGCAAGACCCTCATATTCAAGAGCTGCTTCTCAAGCAGACAGATAACGCAAGAGCTGCCGCCCAAGAGAAAGCCAAGCTGGATCAACTGGAGATAGACACGGTTACTCCATTGTATGAAGGATGTAGGCCCGAGGATACCCTCCTGAAAGTAACGCTCATGGCTCTGGAGATGAAGGTAAACCACAAAATGACCGACGCATGCTTCGACGAGAACATGTCATTCTGGCATGAACGTCTTCCCAAGGGGAACAAGTGCCCGACCAGTTTCGAGGAGGCAAAGAAAATCGTGTGTCCTTTGGATTTACCACACGTGAAATACCATGTGTGCATGAACAATTGCATCATTTATCGGGACGAGCACGCAGAGTCTACCATATGTCCGGTGTGCGGCATCACTCGATACAAGAAGAGGAAGAAAGCTCCTCGAAAAGTGGTGTGGTACTTTCCGATCACTCCTCATCTGCAGCAGTATTTCGCGGACCCTAAGGTAGCAAAGCTCCTGCGTTGGCACGCGGATAGGGAGGAGAAGAAGCGAGAAGATGACGAAAATGATCTGGAGATAAATAAAAAATACAAGATGCTGAGTCACCCAAAGGATGCGAGCCAGTGGCAAGCGTTGAACTTCGAACACCCAGAATTTGGGAAGGATCCAAGGAACATCGTGCTGGGTGCGAGCACCGATGGAGTCAATCCGTTTGGCAGCTAGAGAAGCACACGTAGCACCTGGCCTGTGTTTGTGTGGATGTACAACCTTCCCCCTGGTTGTGCATGAATAGGAAGTACATTCACATGAGTATGCTAATTGAAGGGCCGAAACAACCAGGGAATGACATCAATCTGTATCTGGGGCTGCTGAAAGAGGAGCTAGACATGCTGTGGAAAACGCCAGCCAATACGTGGGACGCCGCAGAGAAAGAATATTTCCCTATGAGAGCCGCACTGCTCACGACGGTGCACGACTATCTCGGTTACGGATATCTCGCGGGGCAGGTGGTCCACAGATTTTCTGGATGCATCAGGTGCATGGATGACACAATGTATCGCCAGCTAGATAGAGATTCTGGGTTTTCCAAAACCGTGCTCATGGGACATCGAAGGTGGCTTCACGACGATGACCCGTGGAGGAAACGCAAGGATCTGTTCGATGGTGAAATTGAACCCCGAAGACACCCGCGCACGAGGAGCGGCGTGGAAAGAGACCAGCTGTTGAAAAATTGGAAAGATTTCCCACTGCCGGGAAAGAAGCAAAAGGCGCCAGAGCCGGGAAAGAAGCGAAAGGCGCCAGAGCTGCTGCTGAAGGTATGGAAAACAAGGTCTGTTTTCTGGGACTTTCCGTACTAGAAGATCCACCGTGTGCCTCACAGCCTTGATGTCATGCATATCACGAAGAACGTGTGCGAGAGTCTACTTGGTACCCTGCTCAACATGCCAGAGAGGACCAAAGATGGGCCGACAGTAAGGGCAGACTTGAAATCAATGGGCATCAGGGAGGAGCTTCACGCTAATGATGATGATGATGAGGCGAAGCAGGACACGGAAAGTCGTCGCAAAGGCAAAAAGGCCAAGAAGACCGGAAATGACTACCCTCCCGCGTGCTTCACTCTAAGTTAGGAGGAGATCGAGCAGTTTTTCACCTGCCTCATAGGAGTAAAACTTCCTTACGCTTACACGGGGAAGATAAGCAGATACCTAGACCCAGCGAAGCAGAAGTTCAGCGGGATGAAGTCTCACGACTGTCACATGCTGATGACGTGGATACTTCCAATTGCAATCCGTGGGATCATGGACGCGCACGCCCGTGAAACGCTATTTGGCCTATGCAACTTTTTCGACGTCATCTCTCGGAAGTCGGTTGGCGTGAGGGAACTCAGAAGGCTACAGGAAGAGATCGTGGTGATATTATGCGATCTTGAGATGTACTTTCCGCCCTCATTCTTCGATGTTATGGTGCATCTGCTGGTCCATATCGTGGAGGATATCATCCAACTCGGGCCGATGTTCCTGCACAGCATGATGCCGTTCGAAAGGATGAATGGTGTCATCAAAGGATATGTTCGCAACATGTCACGTCCATAGGGAAGCATAGCCAGGGGCTTTCTGACCGAAGAGTGCATCTCCTACTGCACGAATTATCTAGGCATCGAGGAGCCCGTTGGTCTGCCCGTCAACAGGCACCTCGGCAGGCTCGCTGGATGGGGTCACCGTGAGGGTCGCCGCGAAATGCATGTCGACTTCGAGGGTTGACTCGCCGACTTTGAAAGAGAAATCCTAGTCGTGCTACAACACATAGACGTGGTCGATCCTTGGGTGGCAGAGCACAAAACCTTTATTGAGAAGACGTACAATGACCGAGGCCAACAGAGGACGGACGGAGATATAATCAAAGAGCACAACTCATGTTTCATGCGTTGGTTCAAGCAGAAGCTTCTGTCCTACCCTTTACATGAGGATTCTTTCGTGGAAGAACAACTCATATTCGCCTTGTCATAGGGCGCCGAGCACAACCTGATGACCTATGAGGTGTACGATATCAACGGCTACACATTCTACACCGAGGACAAGGACATGAAGAGCGATGGTTATCAGAACTCCGGGGTAACGATGGAATCCTACACCGGTAATGACAAGGACAAATACTACGGAAGGATCGAGGAGATCTGGGAGCTGAGCTACGTTGGAGAGAAGGTCCCGATGTTCCATGTCAGATGGGCCAAGAGCGTCCTAAAAGAAGACCGGTATTTCACCACCATGGTTATACCCGAAACCAAATCCAAGACCGCGGGCGCAAACGTCACCGTGAAAAATGAGCCATGGGTACTGGCTTCCCAAGTGGACCAATGCTTTTTCATTACCGACCCGTCAAAGCCCAGTCGTGTTGTCGTGAGGAGAGGCAAAAGGAAGATCATCGGAATGGATGGAGTAGTCAATGAGCAAGACTTCGACAAGTACAGCGAGCCGAAGATCGAACATGACGACGACGATGAAGTAGCAGCATACACCACAAGAAGAAGCAGGACCACCCTACCTAAAGGATGTCCGTTCCACAGAAGAACTCCATTTGCGAAAAAGAAGGGCAAGAAGATTGGGAACAGATAGCTAGCTAAGATCGATTGTATTTAAATCGTAGCCTTCATTTCCCAATTGTATTTCATGGGCACTTTTTGAACTCATGAATGTTTTTAAATTTCATGGACACTCGATCTCGATCCCCCTCCATCTCGATCGCTATCCCACCTCGCCAGATCCGGCCCCCCTTGCCGCCGAGCACCCCCCGCACCATCTCCCTCGCTCCACCGGCCGCCGACGACGACCCCCCGCACCCTCCCCCACTGCACCGCCGCCGACGACCCACCGCACCCTCCCCCGCTCCACCGTCCGCCACCGCCGACCCCCGGCCCGCACCCTCCCCCACTCCACCGCCGCCGACGACCCCCGCCGCCGCCGAAAAAAAACAAATTTGATTATATTTTCAAATAATAAATTTGATGATATTTTCAAATAATAAATTTGATGATATTTTTTCATATTCATAAATATTTTCAAATAACAAATTTGATGATATTTTTAAAAAAAATATTACTATTTTTATAAAAAATATTACTGTTATGATTTAAACAAGTTTGAACATATTTAAACACAAATAAATATCAAACAACATTTTAAATGCATAAAAACAAAAATTGGGGAGCCTGGGAATCAAACCCAGGACCTCCTAGTGTGTGTGATGCGTGCTGACCAGTCAGGCTAGTGGGCGTGTTCTGATGGAGATAGGGTTAGGTGGAATATAACCTGACCAGTCGGGCTAGTAATTAAAACAAAATTCTAATGGCGCACCAGGGGGAGGTGCGCCATTAGAATCGTCGTACTTATGGCGCACTTGGGGGAGGTGTGCCATTGCTAACCCTCCCCCACTCCACCTATTCCCCTCGCACTGTGGCCTCCCTCCCTCCCTCGCCAGATCCCCCACTCGACCCCAATCGTACGCCGCCGCCCCCTTGCTCCGCCCCCTCCGTCCGCCACGCCTGCACGCCGTCGACGACGCCGCCGCCGCTGTGGTCTTGCGCTGCCCCGACGCCGCCGCCCGACCCCCGCGGGACTCCACACCCGCCGCCCCCATGCCCCCGAATGGGATCGGCCGAGCGCGCGCCGCCCGCTCCTCTCCTCCTCCCTCTGACGAGCGAGGGCCTCCTCCGGCCCCTGCAGCAACCGGCGAGCGCGGCCCCGAGGCACCCACCCCGCATGCCCCTGCTGTCCTCCGCCACCGGCCCCTGCTCTCCTTCGACCGCGGCGAGTGAGGACCCGGACGAGCTCGGACCCTGACCCCGACCCCTCCAGCGACCAGGTACCTCTCCTGCTTCCTCCTTCCTCCCTCTCTCCACCATTCCCCTTTCCCTCACTCCCTTCCCTCGACCGTGGAAGTGTTTGTTTTAGTGACAAATATGATCAATAGGCAATACTAGTGGATATTAGGCCTTTTTACAAGCAATAATAGTTGTTAATGTACTTGGATGTCTGTGGGCGATGCTCAGGTGGTATGTATGATGTCTCCGCTTTTTTTGAGATTACTGCTGCTATCTCACTAGATTATATGTAGTGTGTCATTCTTGCTATGGTCATGTAAGAGAAATGCTCCGCCTTACTAATTTTACCATGAGATTTGGGGTAATAAGCTAGTTCTGGTCAAAGCAAGTGGTTTTCCTGAGCTATGCCTTGGTTAGAAAATGATGCATGATGGTTTGTTCAGAAGAGGAATAATCCCAGGATATCACGTATCATGGGGTCAAACCTGGGACCCCTATTGTAATTTGATTTTGATTATTAATTTTTCTGTGAGCAGATGAATTACAGTGTTTGTGTTGTAATGAAACTTGAGCTGAAATAGAACTTGACAGCCTGTACAGTGAATACATACAATCATTGTAATTTTTGGAAGTAATTTTTGGTGTCAAATCACTCAAGCAGTAACTGAATTTTCAAACTGAACTTGACACAATACTATTCAGTTATTTGCTTGGACAGTAGTATGTATGCTCATCACTTTATGTATGGTGTTATGCCCTGTTATCTCTGTTCAGTTGACTAATGAAGCACTAGGCTCATCCATGGTACAAGTTCACATGTGAACAGTTGAAATTAGTCAGGACATCCCGTACTGATAGATGTAAATTGTGTCCAGTAGGCTTTGAAGCACCAGTTTTTCCGGTTTCTAACTTTGAATCTAATATAAACCATACTGTTGGCATAAGTGGTCTTTTGTATATGTGATGATGCTTTGTTAATATAAAGCTATAGATGATGTTGTACTTGTGATGATGCTACTTGTGATCTTCTGAAATGACCCATTGGCGACTTCATTACGCCGGTATAATAATATTGCAGGTACCCCGAGAGGCCCTTGAGTTTGCCGGAATGTCGATTAACTTCCATTCTGGCAAATTCGGGTACTCCATATGTCCTATTTTCAGCAAAGGTCATGCTGAAATTTTCCGTGAATTTTAGCATGACTTTGCTAAAAATAGGACATATGGGGTACTTGCGACTAATGCATGGGCCAGGGTATCTTAGTACTTAGTTAAGTAGGATCAACTGCCCCGCCATTCTTGCTGCATAGGTGGCAATAGAGCCAAGTGATTAGTGCCAAGTGATTAGGCCCAACCTAGGGTGCCTCGGCATCGATAAACCCTAAATGATGAAAACTTAACTTAGCATTTAGGGTGCCTCGGCGTCGACAAACCCTAAATGATGAAACCTTGGCTTCTATAGGGTGCCTCGGTGTCGATGAGAACCTAAATGATGTACGCTTAGGCTTTTAGGGTGCCTCGGCGTCGACAAACCCTAAATGATAAAAGCTTAGCTTTTAGGATGCCTCGGTGTCGACAAACCCTAAATGATGAGACCATGATCTTGTTCCTTGACAATAACCAACTTTTTGACCAAACTTTTTTCCTATTTAGAGCGAAACATGGCCCACAACGATGAGGCCGGCGGTTCGGGCGGCAAGCAATTCTGGGAGCTGTCCCAGGAGATGGAGGAACAACCTCACCGCTATGAGGACGCCGCGGAAGACACCGATCCTGACTACACAACCCCTAGTGGCGTCGGGGATAACACCACTGATGGTGCCGCCGAGGATGCCACCACTGATGATGGCGGCGCACGCACAGATGGCAGCCAACCGAAGAAGCAACGGAAGGACCGGCGCCCGAACGCGCTCCGCACCGTCAAGGAGGAATTTACTCAAGTGGACTCCGACGGGCATCCAACGGAGCCCAAACATATAGTCAAGGGGTACTCGGTTCAGCTCGGGTGCATTCTCCGGAGCACGTCTCGATCAACACCGAGAACCTTAGGCATAAGGACCGAGGGAATTTGCGCAACCTCCTCTTCACGAAGCTGCACGAACGATACAAGTTCCCCGCTGAATTTGAAAACACACGCCTCTCAGGGAATAAAGTGAACAGTGCCGCCCTCACGAGGATGAGCACGACCCTGTCTACTTGGAGAAGCGCGGTGAAGAGAATGATTGAGAAAGGTGATAGTTATGAGAAGATCAAGGCGAAAAATCCTTCGATCAGCGAAGAGGACTACAAGGAGTTCAAGATCAAGTGCGAGAGCCCCGCAACCTCCGAATCAAGTCAGTGGGAAAGAAATGCGGGAGTTGAACTTAGGGGAACACAAACTCGGTCCCGGCGGTTACAGAGTGGCGGAGCCTATATGGGACAAGGAGGACACGGAGTGTGCCGAGCAAGGCCTACCGCCCCGCTTCGAGAAATACATCAGTGACAAGCAGACCAGGAACTATGTCAGAGCCCGGTACAAGGAGGACCCGATAACAAAGGAGATTACCACGGATCCGAAGACCAGGGCGCTTGAGCTTGTTCTGGCGAAGGAGACTGAAAGCAGTAGTGCGGGGTCGTCTCAGAGCACCCCTGCTTGGGACAGCACTCTAAATAGGGCGTTGAACGTAATGAAAAGCAAGGACAAGATCACTAAGCCGTCGTCAGCTGGTCGTGTGGCCGGCAAAGGCTTGTCCACAAAATGGTCGTCATACTATACCTCTGGTGGGCGAAAGGAGAAAAAGATCAGCTCGGAAAGCCAGTCACGCGAGGTTGAAGCACTCAAGGCACAAGTGGTGCGGATTCCGGAGATTGTCCAAGGGCAAGTGCAACAACAACCGGGATCGACGCTCACCGGCATTATGCCTACCTTAATTCATGGGATAACGACGTGGATTGCGGGTGGCCAACAGGGGCCGCCCTCGATTCCCAGCTTCACGGCCAGCAACTCGCACAACGCGCAGGCGGCGCCATTGGTGTCTCCGGCGGCGGCGGTATTGGTGTCTCCGACGCCGGCACGGCCGGCATTGGAGCTTAATGCACCCGGGTGTACGCCGGCCGGCACCTCGCCAGCAAGCGGCCCCTCCGTCAGTTGCACGCCCGCCGTTGGCGATGCCTCGACATTAGCCGAGCTCGACACCATCATCACGGTAACTAATTAAGCCTCTCGGCCGAGGACTTCATCTCCTTGCCTTTGACTGGGCATCCCTGACGCCCTACATGTTTTCGCAGGGCGCCGCCGACGTTCCGTGCACTCTCCTGCACTTCATGAACGACGAGTTGGTCGATGTCGCCAAGGGCAAAATCGTTCAACCAGGCAACCCCGTGTTCCACGGTAAACCGATGCCACCCACCGTGTATAGGGTTCAACTGGTTCGGGTGCTGCCAGGCTGCGACGAGTTGTTACCTCCGATTCAACCCGCCGGGGCCGACGAAGATGATCTGATGACCCTCAGCGCCTGCCTAAGTTGGCCCATGCTTTGGCCGAAGAGCCAGATTCGTTTGGGAGCGGGGGACACCACCCCAAAGACAACACCGCCAGTCGTGCCGGCGCCAAGCCATGGCAAGACCGCTGCAACGCTACCGGACATGTCGGACATCCCTATGGCACAGGATCCGAACATGCATATGGCACAGGATCTGGACGACGACAACAACGACAACGGTCGTACATTTAGCAACGTCGATAAGTACTTTGCCGAACATGGGTACGATGACGAATTCTGCGAGGCCTCTTTCTCAAGAACCCAACCAAGACGACCGCGGTCTAGCTGGTACGGCGGAGAAACCCAGTTGCAACAGGCGTCGTCTGGCGTTCAGTTCTCAGGAGACGCCTCCAGCTGCCGACTTCACCGAGCCTCAGATAGCCGAGGTGCCAAATATTATCAGCCCCAACACACTCAAGAAGGCGGTCTGTGAGCAGAACTCGGTCCCATTACAACAGAAGAAGAAGGGACAGAAAAGAAAGAGTAACAAGGGTGCGAGCCAGCCGGCACCGAGTACGATCCGTGCTCAGGACGGGCCACCTTCACCTAAGGATATCTCGAGGAGGGTGCATGTGGCGGGTAGGGCGATGCTACCGACAAATATGCTCAATGCTGCAACCGGTGCTATGCGGAGTCTGCATGACAGTGTTCTTTCTTTGGAGAAGCGGCGTCTCAGAGAGAATGATGTGGCATACCCGGTTTTCGTGGCCAAGGTGCCAGAGGGCAAGGGCTTTGTGGATGGCGCCATCGGGGGTACGATCGTCCTGCGGTTTGATGACATCTTTGCTATGTTTAACCTTCATCCGCTGCACTACACCTTCGTTCGGCTGTTTTCGCTGAGTATGGAGATGCGGATCATTAGAGACAAGACCCCGGACATCGTGATAGTCGACCCCTTCTACATGCGTGCCAAGCTCTTGGGCAGCGCTGGGGACCGCCAAGTCGCGAGTTCACACCTCGAAGGCGTCATTCTGGCAAACCCAGATAAGGATAACTTCCTCGTGGCTTACTTTCCCGAGTAAGTCATCCCTTAACCGCCCCGTAACATATGATTTCTTAGATTTCGATCGTTCTTTTTTTTCTAACATTCCGTGTTCTATGCAGTGACACACATTGCACACTCATCCTCTTAAGCCTGAAATATTCCATGGCCACGTATTTCGACCCGAACCGTGACTCCAAGATAGACTACACAAATATCAAGAAAGTTCTTGATGATGTTCTCCCCGGCTACGCCAAATCTGGAGGCACCTTCACCAAGGCAGTTCGTAGTACGGCAAGCACGTGTTCGCCCACAATACGAAGTTCTGCTGCGTCAAGCACCCGCCTGGCGGTCAGAAGGATGCCTACTACACCCTCCATCACATGCGGGCGATCGTAAGGGACCATCATCACCTTCTGCTACCAGATAATCTCAAAGATTGGGCCGCGAGCTTATCGGCAATCCAGGACGCGGACATCAGACAAGAATTCTTTCGCATCCAGTCGGAGTTTGCGGACATCATCCATCAAGATGTCCTTCATATCTCGGGGCAGTTCTACCTCAGATATCAACCGTCCAACAGTGAGATAGACGGAACGCTACAAATGCAGGCTGACAACACCCGCGATTTCATGACCATCATGACAGACGGCGGCTTCATCCATGCTCCGGTCCCATGAGTCGAGTCGATAGTAGTGATTCTATGTGTAGTTCTGAAACATTGATTGGCTCATGTTGTAATTAAACTTTAATAAACTTGTATGTCTCTTTGGTTTGGATAGTCATTCAACTTAGATGTAATCGATGCTATTTATTAGTAGGACCATGAATCGTGCTATTAATGTCTTGCTTTTCTCTTCCGATCCTTTTGTTGCATACTTATATATTGCTTATGTATTGTATGTTGTTTGGCTTGTGCATAGAGATGCCGTTGTACGTTGTGTACAAGGGTAAGGTTCCCGGAGTCTACGACGACTGGGAGGAGTGCCGGAGACAGGTTCACCATTTCAGCGGTAACAGTTACAAAGGGTACACCACTAGGGCGGAGGTGGAATCTAGATACGCCCGCTATCTAGCGGGAGAGAGGAGGGGGCGTTGGAGGAACCGGATGAAGACCAGTTTCATCGCGATGATGCTCATCGTGATGACCACAGCTCTCTTCTATGTGATGGTAGTTTAGATGATCGATATCGACTTGTAATGTGAAGACAAACTCGCTACTCGCGGTCTCGAGACTTGTAATGTTCTATCTTTGTTCGATTATTGAATTCGGAGACTAATATGATGAATTGTATTCGGAGACTAATCTTCTATTGTATTTGATGAATCTGCTATTGCTGTGTGCTGTTGTCTAAATTCTGTACAATAATATATTTTGTAACCTGTGAAAATATCATAAATGAAAAAAATCCCTAATATTCATACTAGTGGCGCACCACACAAGACACTAATGGTGCACTGTGATAATCACACTAATGGCGCATCACCCACTGGTGCGCCATTAGTATGCCAAAGCACATGGGTACATATGGCCCCCTGGGAGGCATTCTAATGGCGCACTGTGGGCTATACTAATGGTGCACTACGTGGTGCGCCATTAGAATTTAATTCTAATGGCTTGATGCTAGTGGCGCACCAGTAGTGCGCCATTAGTAGGTAAAATTGGTGCGCCACTAGCATGCCTTTTCCCAGTAGTGCAATGGGAGAAGTGCTTAGCTTTGGGTTCAATCTTGCGGTGTCCTTTCCCGGTGACAGTAAGGGTAACAAGGCACGTATTGTATTGTTGCCATCGAGGATAACAAGATGGGGTTTTCTTCATATTGCATGAGTCTATCCCTCTACATCATGTCATCTTGCTTAAGGCATTACTCTGTTCTAAACTTAATACTCTAGATGCATGCTGGATAGCGGTCGATGAGTAGAGTAATAGTAGTAGATGCAGGCAGGAGTCGGTCTACTTGTCTCGGACGTGATGCCTATATACATGATCATAACTAGATATTCTCATAACTATGCTCAGTTCTGTCAATTGCTCAACAGTAATTTGTTCACCCACCATAGAATACTTATGCTCTTGAGAGAAGTCACTAGTGAAACCTCTGCCCCCTGGGTCTATCTTTATCATACTGATCTCCTACTACTTAGTTATTTCCTTTTCTATTTACTTTGCCTTTATTTTACTTTGCATCTTTTTTCATAAAAATACCAAAAATATTATCTTATCATATCTATCAGATCTCACTCTCGTAAGTGTCCCTATAGGGATTGACAACCCCTATTTGCATTGGTTGCGAGGATTTATTTGTTTTGTGCAGGTGCAAGGGACTCGTCGTAGCCTCCTACTGGATTGATACCTTGGTTCTCAAAAACTGAGGGAAATACTTATGCTACTTTGCTGCATCATCCCTTCCTCTTCGGGGAAAACCAATGTAGTGCTCAAGAGGTAGCACACCAAATCAAAGTAAGACGTTGGTGGTAAGCAGTATGACTATTGTCGCCCACAACTCATTATGTTCTACTCGTGCATATCATCTATGCATAGACTTGGCTCTGATGCCACTGTTGGGGAACATAATAATTCAAAAAAAATCGTATGATCATAGCAACGAGAGAGGAGAGTGTCTCCACGTACCTTCGTAGACCGAAAGTGGAAGCGGTATGTTAACGCGGTTGATGTAGTCGAACGTCTTCACGATCCAACCGATCCAAGTACCGAACGTACGACACCTCCGTGTTCAGCACACGTTCAGCACGATGACGTCCTTCGAGCTCTTGATCCAGTTGAGGGTCGAGGGAGAGTTCCGTCAGCACGACGGTGTGGCGACGGTGTTGGTGATGTGATCCGCACAGGGCTTCGCCTAAGCACTACGACAATATGACTGAGGTGGTAAACTGTGGAGCACATGGCTAAAGAACAACTTATGTGTCTTTGGGGTGCCCCCTACCCCTGTATATAAAGGAGGAGGGGAGGAGGCAGCTAACCTAGGGGGCACGCTAAAGGGGGAGTCCAACAAGGACTCCCAATCCTAGTTGGAATCCCTTTCCTTTTCCAGAGGGGGAAAGAGGGGAGGGAGAGGAAGAGGAGAAGGAAAAGGGGGGGCTCCCTAGTCCAATTCGGACTCCCTATAGGGAGGGGGCGCGGCTACCCCTTGTGGGCTGCCTCCCCTCTCCCCTCTGGCCCATGTAGGCCCAATATCCCCCCCCCCCCGGGAGGGGTGGGGGGTTCCAGTAACCCCTAGGTACTCCGGAAAAATACCCGAATCACTCAGAACCATTTTGATGTCCGAATTGAAGGAAATATGCCCTAGAGGCAATAATAAAGTTGTTATTTATATTTCCTTATATCATGATAAATGTTTATTATTCATTCTAGAATTGTATTAATCGAAACTTAGTACATGTGTGAATACATGGACAAAACAGAGTGTCCCTAGTATGCCTCTACTTGACTAGCTCGTTAATCAAAGATGGTTAAGTTTCCTGACCATAGACACGTGTTGTCATTTGATGAATGGGATCACATCATTAGGAGAATGATGTGATGGACAAGACCCATCCATTAGCTTAGCATAATGATCGTTTAGTTTTATTGCTATTGCTTTCTTCATGACTTATACATATTCCTCTGACTATGAGATTATGCAACACCCAAATACCGGAAGAACACTTTGTGTGCTATCAAACATCACAACGTAACTGGGTGATTATAAAGATGCTCTACAGGTGTCTCCGATGGTGTTTGTTGAGTTGGCATAGATCTATATTAGGATTTGTCACTCCGTATATCGGAGAGGTATCTCTGGGCCCTCTCGATAATGCTCATCACTATAAGCCTTGAAAGCAATGTGACTAATGAGTTAGTTGCGGGATGATGCATTACGGAATGAGTAAATATACTTGCCGGTAATGCGATTGAACTAGGTATAATGATACCAACGATCGAATCTCAGGCTAGTAACATACCGATGACGAAGGGAATAACGTATGTTGTTATGCGGTTTGTCCAATAAAGATCTTCATAGAATATGTAGGAGCCAATATGAGCATCAAGGTTCCGCTAATGGTTATTGACCGGAGATGTGTCTCGGTCATGTCTACATAGTTCTCGAACCCTAGGGTCTGTACACTTAACGTTCAATGACGATTTGTATTATGAGTTATGTGATTTGATGACCGAAGTTTGTTTGGAGTCCCGGATGAGATCACGGACATGACGAGGATTCTCGAAATGGTCGAGACATAAAGATTGATATATTGGACGATTTTGTTTGGCCACCGGATGAATTTTGAGAGGTACCGGATAATTATCGGAGTGCCGGAGGGTTATCGGAACCCCCCGGGGGAACTAATGGGCCTTAGTGGGGAGAGAGAAGGGCCACAAGGGGATGGCCACCCCTAACGACGACATGTACCTAGGGTAGGGTCATAGGCCTGACCTAGACACCCTCCCCAAGGACATTGACCTAAAGTTAGAAGCATTTGAGGGATACCATCATTCACTCGACCATAAACATTCCACTCGGAAGATTCAAGTTCACTCGACCAGGGAGTACTCACTCGACCATAACAAGAATCACTCGACAGATAGAAGATCTAAAGTCACTCTGTATGGCAACGGTTAGGCATTACCCTGTAGACTTAATAGTCATTCATGTATCTTTATTGTTGGCGTTATCAGTAACGCCCCATCTTTATGTACCTTAAACCCTGTGTAACTGAGGACTGGAGGGGTCCGGTGCACTCTATATAAGCCACCCCTCCTCTAGCACAAGGGTTCGCACCCCCTGTAACTTCACGCACAATCCAATCGACCGAGCCTTCGGGCACCGAGACGTAGGGCTATTACTTCCATCGCGAAGGACCTGAACTCGTACATCTTGCATGCACAATCTCACCGTAGCTAGGATCTTGCCTCTACATTCTTACCCCCCTACTTAACTGTCAGACTTAGAACCACGACAGTTGGCGTCCACCGTGGGCCAGGTGTCTTAGCGACTTTCCGGTGAGGTTGTAATTTTCTCCGACTCTTTTCATCATGGTTTCCGCGCGGAGATTTGGCTGAGGGCCGTGAGATCCGTCTCGGCGCGCTCGTCTTCATCGCCGACGACTCCGCTTGGCTTCAGGAAGCTGCTCTCAATGTCGAGGTGCTCCCCTTCCGCGGAGCAACGTCCTACTCCGGCAGCCGTCGACCCAGTATCGGTCGGCTCCCGCAGTACCTTCGCTCCCCACTGCTCGCCGTTGCAAGCGATCCGGTCGGTCGTGGCTTGAGCGATGGGTGAAGCACGCGGTGGCACGTTAGTCGGCCACCCCTCAAGTCACGGCAATTGAGCCCGACGAATCTCTCTACGGCCTGTTTGACCTGTCGACCGGCAGCAGCGACCCCGCGGCAGAAGTCCTGATGGTCGACACGCCCCGCAGCCCGCCTGGCATGCGTCGCAATGACGGCAATGATGGCGGCG
Organism: Triticum aestivum; assembly: GCF_018294505.1. NCBI lineage: Eukaryota > Viridiplantae > Streptophyta > Magnoliopsida > Poales > Poaceae > Triticum > Triticum aestivum. The sequence goes on along the minus strand of NC_057803.1, from coordinate 75,025,166 downwards.
GCGAGCCGTCGCGTATTCATGAAGAGTATCATCCCAAAACTCTCTCTTCTCAGCAGAGGGAGGAACTTCACCACCGCAATACGGAGGCTCTACACATGCCTGTTGTTGGAGAGACCTCTGAGGCTCGGGCCTTGGAGGCAGTGCGTTTAGCCACTTTGGCTGAGCACACTCGACTAGAGAATCTTCAGCGTTCACTCGACGAACGTGCGCGGCGGCAGATCCTCGAGTCCAGTCGACGACAGCGGCAATTTTTTCCACAGGAACCACAAGTACACCGCACTCCAATTCAAAATCTCACTGCTACAGCCCGTACAGCGGAGTCTATTCAGCCATCCCAGTCGGAGGCTGGAAGGGGTTTGATGCAGATTAGAGCATTACTCCGGGCGGCAGGAGAGCAGAACACAGCAGTATCTCAGTCGCATAACAGAATTCATAGAAGATCCGTGGTAGCTGACACCATCCAGTCGAGTCATAGCCCAAGATCGCCTCCATGGCGTGAAGGGCAAGGGTATCGCTAGGGGCAGTACTCTGGTCGGAACCGCGAGCAGCACGGTCGTCGGCTCGACCGTGACGACCGCCGTCGAGTGCCTACACCCCCTCCGAGGAGCGAATCATATGTGCCCCGACATTATGATGATAGGCGCCCGAACAGTGAAGAGCGGAGGAGGCCGATCGATCCAAGAGAACCAGGGTTTGACGCAAGGTCAATTCTGGTGCCAGGTTTGGTAGACAGGAATCGGGCTCATAGAGAAGGGCGGGACAGAGATCGTCCGACTGGAGGCAGAATACATGTTTCTGGTCCCGAGTGTTTCAGCAGGGCTGTCAGAGTAGCAGAGATCCCTCCCAACTTCAGGTTGGCGACTGGGGTCAGTAAGTTCACCGGTGAATAAAAGCCTGACACTTGGCTTGAAGACTACCGAGTGGCTGTGCAGATCAGAGGAGGAAACGATGAAGTGGCCATGGAGCACCTTCCCTTGATGCTTGAGGGGTCATCTAGAGCTTGGTTGAATCAGTTGACTCCGAGCAGTATATTCAGCTGGGAGGAGTTGGCTCGAGTGTTTGTCAGAACATTTGAGGGCACATGCAAACGGCCAGCAGGATCGACGGAATTACAACATTGCATGCAAAAACCGAATGAAACTTTGAGGGATTGTCTTCAGAGGTGGTCCACTTTGCATCACACTGTGGAGAATGTATCTCAGCATCAGGCAATTTGTGCTTTTAAAGAAGGCGTTCGTTATTGGGAGCTCAACCTGAAATTCGGTCGGACAGGAGATATGTCCCTGACCCGAATGATGGAAATACCCACTCGGTATGCAAATGGTGAAGAGGAAGACCGACTCCGCAGCGGCAAGAGTAAACCAGTCGGCCAAGACGTTGGAGGAGGTAATTCCAATCAGAAGCAGAAGCACAAGGCAGAACCTGCGACTCCTAGGGAAGTTGCAGCCACAACTCAAGGAAAGTTTAAAGGAAAACGTAAAGGGCCCTGGACCCCCAAGAAGGTGAACGATGCTGCCGGAAATGACATAATGGATTTGCCATGTCACATTCACATCAAGAAGGATGAAGAGGGAAATCTCGTCTATCCTAAGCATACCACTCGGCAGTGCTGAGTCCTTATACATCAGTTCAGAGAAAAAAACCAGTGAGAAGGAAAAAGAATCTGATAAGGATGAGGACAAGGAAGAGGATGATGATGGTTTTCCGAATATCAATTCCACTTTGGTGATTTTTGCTGATGTTGAAAGCAAAAGTCGACTGAAAGTCATCAACAGGGAAGTAAACATGGTTACACCGGCAACACCGACATATCTGAAATGGTCAAAGACTCCTATCACATTCGACCAGTCAGATTACCCGCCGCATGTTGCCACCCCTGGGAGGCAAGCGTTGGTAGTCGACCCGGTCATTGGAGGCACCCGACTGAACAAAGTTTTAATGGATGGTGGCAGCGGATTAAACATCTTGTATGCTGAGACCCTCCGTGGGATGGGCATTCTGATGTCCAAGCTCCATGAGAGTAACATGCGGTTTCACAGAGTTATACCAGGAAAGAAAGCAGATTCACTCAGCCAGATCACCCTTGACGTGGCTTTCGGCGATTCAAAGAATTACCAGAAGGAAAAGTTGACATTTGAAGTCGTGGATTTTCACAATGCTTATCATGCTATCTTGGGCAGAACTGCATATACCCGTTTCATGGCTCGACCATGTTATGTGTATCTGAAGTTCAAGATGCATGGCCCCAGGGGCATGATTACAGTCACTGGTAATTGGCAGCAAGCAGAAGAGTGCTTTCAGAAGGGCTCGAAGATTGCCGATGAACAAATGGCAACAATAGAAATGGAGGAATATAAGAAGACAACAGATCCGAGTGATTTGTTGAGAGCTAAGAAGCCTGCTTCAGAGTCCGCATTTAAGTCGTCCGGTGAAACAAAGATAGTTCATATTCACCCGACTAATCCCAATGCTGCTCCGACCCACATATCAACGACACTCGACATCAAATAGGAAGAAGCTCTCATCTAGTTCCTCCGTGAGAACTGGGACATCTTTGCATGGAAACCTTCTGACATGCCAGGTGTACCCAGAGAGCTGGCTGAGCACCGTTTGCGAGCCGACCCAAAAGTGAAACCTGTGAAAGAGTACCTTCGATGATCCGCCATGGAGAAGAGAAAGGCAATTGGCGAGGAAGTGGCTCGGCTTCTAGCAGCTGAGTTCATCCAAGAGATTTACCACTCCGAGTGGCTCGCCAATGTCATCATGGTTCCCAAGAAGGATGATTCACTCCGTATGTGTATCGACTTTAAGCATATCAATCGGGCCTGCCCGGAGGATCATTTTCCTCTACCCCGCATTGATCAAATAGTCGACTCGACTGCGGGATGTCAGCGACTGTCCTTTCTAGACGCATATTCTGGGTATCATCAGATCCGACTGTATGGGCCCGATGGAATAAACACAACCTTTATCAACCCATTCGGGTGCTTTTGTTATGTTACCATGCCCTTTGGTCTCAAGAATGCTGGTGCCACATTCATGCGCATGATACAGAAGTGCCTGCTCACTCAAATCAGTCGGAATGTGGAAGCATACATGGATGACATCGTGGTTAAGTCACGTAAAGGTTCCAACCTGCTGACTGACCTCGCTGAAACCTTTGCCAATCTAAGAAGATATGATATCAAGCTTAACCCGACGAAGTGTACATTTGGAGTTCCAGGCGGAAAGTTACTCGGTTTCCTTGTTTCCGAATGAGGTATCGATGCAAACTCAGAGAAAGTTGGTGCAATACTCCGAATGCAACGTCCTGTGCGCGTACAAGATGTTCAGAAGCTTACTGGTTGCTTGGTCGCTTTGAGTCGGTTCATCTCTCGTCTTGGTGAAAAGGCATTACCTCTTTACCGATTCATGAAGAAATTTGATAAGTTCAAGTGGACTCCTAAAGCTGATGCGACGTTTGCAGAGCTCAAAACCCCGCTTTCCACCCAGCCGGTGCTCACTACTCCAGTTAGCAAAGAACCTCTACTGATTTATATTCTAGCCACTGGACAAGTTGTCAGTACAGTACTCACGGTCGAGCGGGAAGAAGAAGGTAAAACTTATAAAGTTCAGTGCCCAGTGTACTATATTTCTGAAGTCTTAACTCCATCCAAGTAGAGGTATCCGCATTACCAGAAGTTGGTCTATGGAATTTACTTGACTGCGAAGAAGGTAGCACATTATTTCTCAGATCACTCCATCACAGTCGTCAGCGATGCTCCATTGTCAAAAAATTTGAACAATAGAGATGCAACCGGTCGAGTGGCAAAGTGGGTGATTGAACTCCTTCCGTTGGATATCAAGTTTGAGGCAAAGAAAGCAATCAAGTCCCAAGCAATAGTAGATTTCCTCGTCGAGTGGATTGAACAGCAACAACCAACTCAAGTCCAGTCGGAACATCGGACTATGTTCTTTGATGGATCCAAAATGTTGAGTGGTTATGGTGCTGGAGTTGTTCTAGTGTCCCCACGAGGTGACAAACTCAGTTATGTCCTTCAGATTCACTTTGATTCCTCCAACAATGAGGCTGAGTACGAAGCTCTTTTGTATGGGTTGCGAATGGCCATTTCATTCGGCGTCCGTCACCTAATGGTCTTCGGCGACTCAGATTTGGTGGTTAATCAAGTGAAGAAAGAGTGGGATGTCAGAAGCCCGGCTATGACTGGCTATTGCAATGCAGTTAGAAAGTTAGAAAAGAAGTTCGAAGGTCTAGAGCTCCACCATATTCCCCGACTAAAGAACCAGGCAACAGATGACCTGGCTAAGATAGGTTCCAAGAGAGAGCCCATTCCTAGCAATGTGTTCTTGGAGCATCTTCACACACCATCAGTCTAGGAAGATCCCTTCACAGAAGATCCCCCGCAACATAAGAGTTCCGCTGATCCGACTGAAGTTGAAATCCCAGCTATGGTCGACCTAGTCATGGAAGTTTTGGCCGTCATTCATGATTGGACTGTACCGTACATCGTATTTTGCTATGATCTTGAGGGAATAAAATAAAAGAGAAGAAATAAAAAGAAATAAAGAGATCATATGGATCTTATGGAGAGTAATGAGCTCACATATAAAGAGTGCGATGAATAAAAGTTGTTGAGAGTTGACAAACATAGTTTTGGTCATCGTTGCAATTAATAGGAAGTAATAAAGAAAGAGAGGTTCACATATAAATATACTATCTTGGACATCTTTTATGATTGTGAGTACTCATTAACGTATGACATGTTAAAGAGTTGACGTTGCACAAGGAATACAACGTAATGGGTTATGTTTTCTTACATCTGAGATAAATTATATTCTCATGGATCATCCAACATGTTGAGCTTGCCTTTCCCTCTCATTCTAGCCAATTTATTTGCACCAAGTAGAGATACTACTTGTGCTTCCAAACATCCCTAAACCATGTTTTGCCATGAGAGTCCACCATATGTACCTATGGATTGAGTAAGATCCTTCAAGTAAGTTGTCATCGGTGCAAGCATTAAAAATTCCTCTCTAAATATGTATGACTTATTAGTGCGGAGAAAATAAGCTTTATACGATCTTGTGATATGGAAGAAATAAAAGCGATGGACTGCATAATAAAGGTCCATATAACAAGTGGCAATATAAAGTGACGTTCTTTTGCATTAAGATTTCGTGCATCCAACCATAAAAGCGCGTGACAACCTCTGCTTCCCTCTGTGAAGGGCCTATCTTTTATTCTTGTCTTATACTTCATGCAACGAGTCATGGTGATATTCACCTTTCCTTTTTACATTTTATCCTTTGGCAAGCACAATGTGTTGGAAAGATCCAGATACATATAGCTAATTGGATGTGAGTCTGCATGAACTATTATTGTTGACATTACCCTTGAGGTAAAATGTTGGGAGGCAAAAGTATAAGCCCCTATCTTTCTCTGTGTCTGATTAAAACTTCATACCCATAAATATTGCGTGAGTGTTAGCAATTATGAAAGACTAAAAGATGGTTGAGTATGTGGACTTGCTGAAAAGCTCTTTGACTCTTTCCTATGTTATGATAAATCGCAATTGCCTTAATGACTGAGATTAGAGTTTGTTGGTTCTCAATAAAGTTTATGATTCATACTTGAAATTGTGATTGAATTGCTACTTTAGCATAAGAGATCATATGACAATATATATATACATATATATATATTGTTGTTCTAAGAATAATCATGATGCCCTCATGTCCGTATTTTATTTTATCGACACCTCTATCTCTAAACATATGGACATATTTTTCGATTTCGGCTTTCGCTTCAGGACAAGCGAGGTCTAAGCTTGGGGGAGTTGATACATCCATTTTGCATCATGCTTTTATATCGATATTTATTACATTATGGGTTGTTATTACACATTATGTCACAATACTTATGCCTATTCTATCTTATTTTACAAGGTTTACACGAAGAGGGAGAATGCCGGTAGCTGGGATTCTAGGCTGGAAATTGAGCAAATATTAAAGACCTACTCTGCACAGCTCCAAAAGTCCTGAAACTTCACGGAAGTTATTTCTAGAATATATAAAAAATATTGAGAGAAGAAAGTTCCAGAGGGGGCCACACCCTGGCCACGAGGGTGGGGGCGCGCCCCCTGCCCAGTGGGCCCCCTGGTGGCCCTCCGATGCCCATCTTCTGCTATATGAGGTCTTTCGTCGAGGAAAAAATCATACGCAAGCTCACGGGACGAAACTCCGCCGCCACGAGGCGGAACCAATCTAGGGCTCCGGCAGAGCTGTTCTGCCGGGGAAACTTCCCTCCGGGAGGGGGAAATCATCACCATCGTCATCACCAATGATCCTCTCATCGGGAGGGGGTCAATCTCCATTAACATCTTCACCAGCACCATCTCATCTCAAACCCTAGTTCATCTCTTGTATCCAATCTTTGTATCCAAACCTAGATTGGTACCTGTGGGTTCCTAGTAGTGTTGATTACTCCTTGTAGTTGATGCTAGTTGGTTTACTTGGTGGAAGATCATATGTTCAGATCCATTATGCATATTAATACCCATCTGATTATGAACATGAATATGCTTTGTGAGTAGTTACGCTTGTTCCTAAGGACATGGGAGAAGTCTTGCTATTAGTAGTCATGTGAATTCGGAATTCGTTCGATATTTTGATGAGATGTATGTTGTCATCCCTCTAGTGGTGTCATGTGAACGTCGACTACATGACACTTCACCATTGTTTGGGACTAGAGGGAGGCATTGGGAAGTAATAAGTAGCTGATGGGTTGCTAGAGTAACTGAAGCTTAAACCCTAGTTTATGCGTTGCTTCGTAAGGGGCTGATTTGGATCCATATGTTTCATGCTATGGTTAGGTTTACCTTAATACTTCTGTTGTAGTTGCGGATGCTTGCAATAGGGGTTAATCATAAGTGGGATGCTTGTCCAAGTAAGAACAACATCCAAGCACCAGTCCACCCACATAACAAATTATCAAAGTACCGAACGCGAATCATATGAACGTGATGAAAACTAGCTTGACGATAATTCCCATGTGTCCTCGGGAGCGCTTTACTTCATATAAGAGTTTGTCCAGGCTTGTCCTTTGCTACAAAAAGGATTGGGCCATCTTGATGCACCTTATTTACTCCTATTACTTGCTACTCGTTACAAATTACCTTATCACAAAACTATTTGTTACCGGTAATTTCAGTGCTTGCAGAGAATACCTTACTGAAAACTGCTTATCATTTCCTTCCGCTCCTTGTTGGGTTCGACACTCTTACTTATCGAAAAGGCTATGTCGGAGTAATGGGCCACGGGTAGGCTAACCCAGGCCTAGAACCTTTCAAGACATTGAGGCAGACTGTGCCCCTCGAGACCCTAGGACGAAGAGCCGCCTTCTGAGAGTCAGCGGCAAAGCGGCCGGCTGCCCACTCGCAGCCGAGTCCTAGGGACGACTTCAGGACGAGCCGACTCCTGACTGGCGACTTCCAGAGAAGCCGGCCTTGGGGAGTCGGTCCGCAACGCCAACAACCCCCATGCCCTCATAAAGAGGGACGGGACGGGGAGTGGCCACAGTAAGGTCCACTCCCACCCCTTTTCCAAGGGCAGGCGTGGCTACAGTACGCTGTACCCGCGGAGATCTCCGCGCGGCGCGACATTGTTGCCATGACGGCACTGACATCAGCCCCAGGGGGCGAAGCCTTGTGCCCACGACGACCTGCTAGTACGACCCGGGGATGATGGGTCCCACCAGTCGGCGGGAGTACGAAAGACGGCGAAGGCACCACCAGTCGGCCCGGATGGGAGTCGGCCACCAGAAGTCGGCCGGCCCCTCCCACGGGCCCCACGCGCCATTAATTAGACACGACAAGTAGTGGCCACAGTGATCGCCCGCCAGACGGCGGAGCTGTCGCCACGACCTCATGACCGAGCCCGCGTCATTAGAGGCACGGCTACAGTAATCTGCAGCCGGCAAGACCCGCCTGCGGCGGACGCGGCCTGTCGGCTCCACACCGAGCCAGTCGGCGGGGCCCACCAGTAGGCGGGCCCTAGGAGTCGGCGGATAAGACGACGGCCAGAGAGACTGACGGCTGGGCCCGCGCCCAGCCAGATTACCATTGTACCCCTGGGGGGTAGGCCTATATAAACCCCCAGGGCATCCATGCAAAGGGTTGGAATCCATTAGCACTAGACCAGATCATATAGGAAGGAGAGAGCTAGCCTTGCCTTCTCCTACCTCCAGGAAACAGCTCAAGGAGCAACCGTGTAAACACTTTGCCATAGTGATCATGCGGAGACCTCGTAGAGCAGCAGTAGGGGTATTATCTCCCCGGAGAGCCCTGAAGCTGGGTAAGATTCGCTGGCATGCATGTCTTCGCCTTATCCCGTTTCCAGGCACCAGCGACGTTCTACTCGCCCCCACCATGATAAGCCATCCTTTGGCATATGTCGCACCCAACCCCCGACATTTGGCGCCCACCGTGGGGCTTGGTGCACCATCGTCCGGAGACCTGCTCTGGACGAGAACCCTTTTTCTCCCTAGCAAGCGCAGCCGGCCCGGCACGCCAGACGGAGTTTGCTCTGACGCACTGCACGGCGTTGAGGTCGCCTGCGTAGCCAGCTGCCTCGCCGATCTTGTCGGCGAGGTTCGCCTCTCCGACGAACCTGCATCCAATGCAGGCACGGGCGGCCTCGAGAGTCTCCTCGCGGGCCTCCTCGACTAACTCCACGTCACCGGCGAGCTTGGCGTGGACTTGGAGTCTGTAGGCTCCACCGACCCGATGCTGGTCGACTCCGACACCGCGTCGCTCGACGCGTTCCCCACCAATGTGGTGGTCTACGACAAACCTCTCCCTCGCGCGGAGAGCGATGGAAGCACCGTCACCGAGGTGCTCGTCATCGGTCATGACGAGCCTCCCGGCGGAGGAGCGCATGACCCACTTGGCACGACACTACAAGACCTGATTGCGCCCATTCCGGAACACGCTGACGTGGAGATGTTGGAGGCGTGCCGCCTTTAGCTCGTCGAAGGCGCGAAGAAGCTGGCTAGCATGAGACGCTTGTCAGAAGCCTACCAGCATGAGATGGATCGCGCTGTGGTTGGCTCGCCAGCCCCAGCTGGGCCCAGCCGCCTTGGCGTGGTCCAGCAACGCGGCGTGGCCATGGCCAACCTGTTCGGGGCAAATCGCCCTGTGTACGCCACACCCGCGGAGAACATTCGAGCCGCCCAAGCGGCGGCGAATGAGCTGGACAACTTCGAGGGCGAAGAGCGCCGCCTGATGATGGAGCGAGTCCAGCGGCTCCTCGACGCGGCTGCCGCGCAGAGCGAGGCCGGGTGCCGCACGGAGGCGCCGCTGCGGCAAAATGACGACCCGCCTCCACGCCGAGATCAAGGCGCGACGTCTCGGACGCCGGCTGGCGGCGCCCGAGGAAGGGAAGACAAGGATCCGGCTGTTAGCCACAGTCGGACTCACATTACCATAGAGCGCGACCAAGACGGCCGCCCGAGAGCAGTGGAACGACGGGACGACTGTCCGCCTCCTCCTCCTCGCAAGGAAAGGCGAGTCTCCCCGACGCCTGTTGACCATCTGACTCTCGGTGACCGCCTGGGCCGCCAAGAGGGAGTCGAAGAAAACGACGCCCGCCACCAGATCGACCAACTTCACCAATCCCTGGCGCTGGAAGAAGAAGACAAGTTGGGTCCGCCTTGTTTCGGGCCCCGCATTCGAGACGAGCCCTTTCCCAAAGGGTTCACGCTCCCAAGAGACACGCCCAAGTACACCGGCTCCGTGAAGCTGGAGGACTGGCTGGTCGACTACTCCATGACTTTCAACATAGCGAACGGCAACAAGCGTGTCACCGTAAAATACGTTCCGCTCATGCTCCAGGGCACGGCCCAGACATGGCTGAATAGCCTGAAGCCCCGCAGCATCAACAGTTGGGGTCGACTTCACCGATGCATTCATCCGCAACTTCACAAGCACGTACAAGCGTCCTCCCAAGCCTCGTCAGCTTTCCTTGTGCATGCAAGGCCCCAACGAGTCGACTCGCGACTACCTCACGCGTTGGGCCGAGCTTCGGAACTCCTACGAGGGCGTGCACGAGGTGCAGGCTATCGAGTACTTCACCGCCGGGTGCATAGAAGGCACCCTTCTCAAGCACAAGCTCCTCTGCGACGAGCCAGAAACCCTTGACGAGCTGCTGATTATAGCAGACAAGTATGCCACGGCCGACTCCTCCATGAAGGCGGAGATTCAAGTTAGCGCGACTGGCAAAGTGGCCCCTCAGGCTCCTAGAACTCCGGCAGGAGATGCCAGTCAGCGACAATAGCAGAACGGCCACAAGCGCAAGGCCCCGCAGCCGGCTTCCAGCAGCCGGCAGGTCACGACAGTTAAAGACCAGCAGCCGGATGGGCAGCCTCCACCCAAGCGACAGAAAGGTGGCAAGCCCAACTAGTTGCCGGCTTTCTCATACGAGCAGACTCTGGATGGTCCTTGCAAGTTCCATAGCGGCGCGAAGCCGTCGAATCACACCATCCGGAAGTGCCACTGGCTCACCAGGATCGCCAAAGGAGACGACCTCCTACCCCCCGCCTACTGGGCAGCAGCCTCCGCCTCCGCCCCAGCAGCCGGCTGTCAGGCCAGTTGGCGCAGTACAAGAAGAGTACCCCGATGAGCACGGAGCCTACGTGATATTTACCGGCATGGCTGATGATCAACGCAGCAGGCGGCTGTAGTGACAAGAGGTGAATGCAGTAGCATCAGAGACGCCAGAGTTCATGCACTGGTCCGAGAAGCCAATCAGCTGGAGCAGAGCTAATCACCCAGAGGTGATGCCGAGTCCGGGCTCTTACGTCTTGGTCTTGGATGCCACCTTTGCCACGGATAGACGAGTTGCTCGTTTATCACGAGTTCTGATAGACGGAGGCAGCAGCATCAACATCCTGTACAAGGACACTATGGAGAAGTTAGGAATCAAGCAAAGACAGTTTCAGAACAGCCGGACTGTGTTCCACGGCATTGTTCCTGGTCTTTCCTGCTCACCAATCGGCAAGATCCTGATGGACGTCCTCTTTGGAGACAAAGATCACTTCCGCCGAGAGTCAGTTTGGTTTGAGGTGGTGGACCTCGAGAGCCCATACCATGCATTACTTGGCCGACCCGCCCTGGCCAAGTTCATGGCGGTCCCCCAGTACGCCTACCTCAAAATGAAGATACCCAGTTCTAGGGGGATTCTGACCGTAGCCGGCGACTACCGGAAGTCGTCTGCCTGTGCGGCTGAGAGTAGTCCGCTGGCCGAGTCCCTGGTGATCGCGGCCGAGAAGCGGCTCCTTGACCGGGTTGTGGCGATGGCCGGCAAGCAGCTAGAGGTGTCGCCTGACACAAGGGAGTCGGAGGCTGAGGGTTCGTTCAAGCCGGCCAAAGAGACAAAGAAGATACCCTTGGATCCGGAGCACCCAGAGAGGTATGCTGTCGTAGGCGCAAACCTTGACAGCAAATAGGAAGGCAAGCTCATCGATTTCCTCCGTGAGAATCGGGACATCTTCGCATGGTCCCCCAAAGACATGCCAGGTGTACCGACGGAATTCGCCGAGCACAAGTTACATGTCCGATCTGATGCAAAGCCGGTCAGGCAGCCCTTGCGCCGCCTATCAGAGGAAAAGAGAAGAGTTGTCGGAGAAGAGGTAGCCCGACTCCTAGCATCTGGCTTCATTATGGAAGTATTCTTTCCAGAGTGGCTAGCCAACCCGGTCCTGGTACTGAAGAAGAACAAGCAGTGGCGAATGTGTATTGACTACACAAGCCTCAACAAGGCTTGCCCCAAGGACCCGTTTGCTCTACCAAGAATTGATCAGGTGATAGACTCCATAGCCGGATGCGAGCTGTTGAGCTTTTTGGATGCATATTCAGGATATCACCAGATCAAGCTGAACCCGGCTGACAGACTGAAGACCGCCTTCATCACGCCGTTTGGAGCCTTTTGCTACCTCACCATGACGTTCGGCTTGAGGAATGTCGGCGCCACCTTTTAGCGTTGCATGCAGAAGTGCCTCCTCAAGCAACTCGGCAGAAACGCCCACGTCTACATAGACGATGTGGTGGTGAAGACGGAAAAGCATGGAACACTGCTGGAAGACCGCAAGGAGACCTTTGAGAACCTGCACCAATTCCAGATCAACCTCAACCCTGAGAAGTGCGTCTTCGGAGTACCAGCCGACCAACTCCTTGGCTTCCTGGTCTCTGAACGCGGCATAGAGTGCAACCCTGTAAAGATCAAGGCCATTGAGAGGATGGAGGTACCCAGCCGACTGTTGGACATGCCAAAGTTCACCGGCTGCTTGGCGTCCATCAGCCGATTCATCAGTCGGCTGGGCGAGAAAGCTCTCCCCTTATACCAGCTCATGAAGAAGACCACTTTTTTCGAGTGGAACCACAAGGCGGACGAAGCTTTTCTCCAGTTGAAGAAGATGCTGACTACTCCACCTGTTCTGGCGGCTCCGACTCCTAAGGAACCTATGCTCCTGTACATCGCCACCACCAGCCGAGTAGTCAGAACAGTCATTGTAGTAGAACGCAAGGAGGAAGGCAAGGCACTACCTGTCCAGAGACCGGTATATTACCTGAGCGAAGTACTGTCGGCCACCAAGCAGAACTACCCCCACTACCAGAAGATGTGCTATGGCGTGCACTTTGCTGCCAAGAAATTGAAGCCTTACTTTAAAGAGCGTCCAATCACTGTGGTCTGCACGGCCCCACTTGCCGAGATCATCGGAAGCCGAGATGCTTCTGGCCGAGTGGCCAAATGGGCCATAGAGCTGGCTCCCTACACCATCCACTACCAGCCCCGCACCACCATCAAGTCACAAGCACTGGCCGACTTTCTCGTCGACTGGGCCGAGACCCAGTACCTACCTCCAGCGCCCGACTCCACCCATTGGCAGATGCATTTCGATGGCTCCAAGATGCGCACTGGCTTGGGAGCCGGTGTTGTCCTCACTTCTCCTAAAGGCGACAAGCTCAAATACGCACTGCAAATCCATTTTGCTGCCTCCAACAATGTCGCCGAGTACGAGGCACTCATTCATGGGCTCCAGCTTGCCAAAGAGCTTGGCATTCGCCGGATCCTGTGTTATGGCGACTCGGACTTAGTGGTCCAGCAGTCGTCTGGCGACTGGGACGCCAAAGATGCAAACATGGCGAGTTACCGTTTCCTCGTGCAGCAACTCAGTGGATATTTCGAGGGGTGCGAGTTCCTCCATGTGCCAAGAAACGACAACGACCAAGCAGACGCCTTGGCACGAATCGGCTCTACCCGCCAAGCAATACCATCCGGCGTCGCCCTTCAACGCCTCCTCAAGCCGTCTGTCAAGCCTTCACCAGAATCAGACTCCATCTTTGTGCCAGCTCCTCCCGAAGAAGTCGGATCCGACTCCAGAGCCCCGGCAGACGGTACGGGTATTTTGGCAGATGGCTCCAAAGCCGCCACAGTCGAGGCCGGCCTAGGGATTACAGAACCCGGCCCGAGGACTGCGGCGGCCAGCCCGAAGACTCCAGAACTCGGCCCAAGAGCTGCGCCAGTCGGCTCGGGGACTTCATTAATCCAGCAAGTGGTTGTTGACTCCAGCCCGCCGCCTCCCAGCCCAGCCGCCCTCGTCCAAGTCGCAGTTCTGGCGGTCGAAGAAATAGCAGCACCCTCATGGGCCTAGCCCATCCTCAAATTTCTGGTGAGCAAAGAGTTGCCAACTGATGAGACCTTAGCTCGGCAAGTACAACGCCGAGCGGCAGCCTACACCATAGTCAACAGAGAGCTGGTCAAGCGCAGCGTCACTGGTGTCTACCAGCGCTGCGTAGAGCCAGAGCAAGGCCAAGCAATTCTCAAAGACAGCCATCAAGGCGACTACGGCCACCATGCGGCTTCAAGAGCACTCGTCGCCAAAGCTTTCCGACACGGTTTCTTTTGGCCAACGGCCTTAGAAGAGGCCAAGGAATTGGTCCAAAAATGCAAAGGGTGCCAGAAAGTTCCGCTCCAAGCCGCATCAGTCGGCTTCTGCACTCAAGACCATCCCCATTGCCTGGCCTTTCGCAGTTTGGGGTCTAGACATGGTGGGACCATTCAAGACGGCACGAGGTGGCTTAACTCACTTACTTGTCGCGGTGGAAAAGTTCACCAAGTGGATAGAAGCGAAGCCAATCAAGAAACTGAACGGTCCGACTGCCGTGACTTTCATCTCCGACATCACAATTCGGTACGGCATACCACACAGCATCATCACCGACAACAGCACGAATTTTGCCAAAGGCGCCTTGGCCCATTTCTGTGCGACACAGGGCATCCGACTGGACCTAGCGTCCGTCGCCCATCCATAGTCAAACGGCCAGGTGGAGCGAGCAAACGGCCTCATCCTGTCCGGCATCAAGCCCCGACTGATCGAGCCTCTGGAGCGCTCGGCTGGCTGCTGGCTCGACGAGTTGCCAGCCGTCCTCTGGAGTCTGCGCACGACTCCAAACAAGTCAACCGGCTTCACGCCTTCTTCCTCGTCTACGGTGCTGAAGCCGTCATCCCAACGGACATAGAGTTCGATTCCCCGCGACTCACCATGTACACCAAGGAAGAAGCAGAAGAAGCACGACAAGACGGTGTCGACCTGATGGAAGAGGGCCAGCTGTTGGCACTCAGCCGGTCCAGTATCTACCAGCAGAGCCTGCGTAGATACTACAACAGGAAGGTCAGGCCGAGATCTTTCTAGGAGGGCGACCTCGTGCTCCAATTAATCCAGCGAACAGCCGGCCAGCACAAGCTATCGGCACCTTGGGAAGGCCCCTTCATCATCAGCAAAGTGCTGGGCAATGACTCCTACTACCTGATCGACGCTCAGAAGCCTCGAGCATGCAAGAGGGACGACTCCGGCAAAGAGACAGAGCGGCCATGGAATGCAAATCTCCTCCAAAAAATTTACAGTTAAATGCAGTATGTATCATGCTACCTTTTGTATTAAAAGTACCAAGACTTCGGGCCCCCCGAGAAGAGCTTGGGGACTGTCCTCTTTTATCTATATGATAAGAAATATGCCTTTGAGTACATTACTCTTGGTTATGCCGCTTGGCACCGGGTTCGACTAGTCGGCCCGGGGACTTGCCGACCTGCGCTATGAAATGCTTCCTGCAGCCGGACAAGTAGTGTGTGGCGTCTAAACTGACTCTTAAATAGTCGGCTTACCGCCTTCTATCCGACTTGTTAAACAACTCTAAAAACGGCTAAGTACTTGCCTTCCCAAAGTGACCAAGAATTTGATCCAGCAGCAGTCCACGGAGCGGCTGTCTGGCTGACAAAGACGACAACTGAGGGAAGATGGCAAAGGAAAAAAGCCAAAAGAACAATGAGCAAGAAAGATAGAAGTCGGATGAATATTTACATAACAAAGGCCCTTGGCCGAATCTTCGAGCAGAATTTCAAAATACACCCCGCGGGTGGAATTGTGCGGATTAACAAGTTCTTCAAAAACTATTAGAATAGATAAAACAAAGACAAGGTGGCAGCCTAGGGGCGGCAGACGGGTTTGGAGGATCGGAGGAGACGGCGGTGTTGGATGTTGGGGCGGCCGGCTGGGCTGTCTCGGCTTGATCACCTCCGGCAGCAGTCGGCTCGGGTGGGCACGGCTCGTTGCTGGAGGCACGGTCGAGCTAAGGCTGGCCGTTCGCTCCGTCTTTCGGAGCCTCCGTCTCGCTCCCGTCCTCCGCCTCGTCTTCCTCCTCGACGCTGGAGCCAATCACCTCTGTCGAGTCCTCGCCGTAGTCGGGTTTCAGCCCAAACCACTCCGGTGGCACCTCCTCGCCGTCTTCAGCCCGCTCGGGGACAAAGATGCTGGTGTCGGTGTACTCAGCGATCGCCGCCACATGCTTGACAAGGGCATCTTCCGCGGCTGCCAGCTCCGGCTGGGCCTCTGACCGGAGTGTGGCCAGTCGGTCTAGGTCCAGCCCCGGATACCACGCCTTGACGAATTCCAAGGCTCGGCGCGCTCCGGCCCGGGCCAAGGAACCCTTCCAGGCCTCAAGACGGCCAACCGCGACCTCCAGCCAGTCGGCAGTCCGACTGGGGGTGCGCGGAGCCTGCACGTCTGGCCACAGGGCGGCGATCGCTTGGGCGCCGACACGTTGAAGCCGGCGAAGCATCTGGTGGGCCGGCCGTAGGCGAGCCCCAATGCTCAGAATATGCTCGTCAAGAGTCCGAGGGGCATCAGCGGCGATCTCCACGCCACCCGCCCTCCGCTCCTCACGGTCGGCCTCGATAGATTGAATGGCGGCCTGCGAGTGGCTGGGGAAGAAGTCTGCCAAGACAGAAAGAATGAAGAACAAGTCAAAAAAACCAAGAGTCGGCTCGACATATAGTCGATGGCTCGAAGAAGGAAAGCAAAGAAGCTCACCGTCGACGAGGTCCTCGATCTCGTGGAAGTCGGAGACCAGCATTGCCTCCTTGTCGGTCTAGGAGGAGCGCTCGCTCGCGAACTCGGCCAGGAGGGCGGCTTCCGCCTCTTCCGCCTCCTTCTGCGTCTTCGTAAGCAGCTCCTTCTGCTCCGCCAATTGTGCGGCCAGCAGATCGCGCTCTGCGGCGAGCTTGCTGCACTCCTCCCCCTTGGCGCGCAACGTGGAGTTGGCTTCGCTCAGCTACTGTTGAAGAGCGGCGTTGGCCTCTGAAGAGAAAGAAGAAAGAAGGCGTTAAGTCATCAACAAAGAAGGTCGCCGGGGAGATCCGGCCCGACTGCTCAACAGTCGGCCCGAATCTCGGGGACTACAGCCCGCGGGTGCGCCAGCGCGCCCCCGCAAAGAAGAAAAAGGACTCACTCCGGCTCTCCGACAAGTCGGCAGTCTGCTTGCCCAGCTCTTCAACGTTGTGGTTGAAGGCGGTGACATGGAGGTTGTGATAGTCCTGCAACAAGTATTTCAGAAGAAAGGTTAGTACCCGGAACTTACCAATTAGAGTTCCGGGCCGCCTGCTCAGCAGTCGGCCCAGAACTCGGGGACTACACCCAGTGGGTGCGCTGGCGCGCCCCCACAGAGAGAAACAAGAAAATAGGGACAAAGGAGAAAGCATACCCGGATGGCTGCCCGCGACGCCAGGTGCGCCTTGGTGCAGTTTTGGATGGCTTCGCTCTCGGCTCGCAGCTTCGTCTGGACATCCAGAAGCGCCTGGTTCAGCGGGCCCGTGCCGCCTCCTTGCACCCACCCAATGGGCGCGGCGCTCATTGCTTCGGCGTCTAGAATCGTCAAGCTGGCAGTACCGGTCTCCAAGGGGCGTGGCGCCGAGGTCGCCTTCTCAAGACGGCGGCGCGTTGGCGAGCTGACTTGAAGGAGTAGCCTTGCCACGGCCTCGTCTTCAGTCGGCAGCAAGGACGGATCCGCCGGCTGTTTGCCTTGCGCACTTCTAGACGGCGGCGGGGGCGGCTGTGGCGGCGCGACCGCGTCCGGCATGGGGGCGTCGCCGCGGCCTCTCTCCACGATCGGGAACTCGCCGCCGGCTTCCCCTGATTGCCTCGTGAACTCCGGGAGCGGCAGCGCGGAGTTCAAAGGGGTGACAAACACCACGGACCGTCGAGGCGCGACTTCCTTAGCTGGCTGCTTTGCCGCAGCAGCGGCCCCGGCCCCCTCCAGCTTCTTCAGGGCGGAGGCCTCCACCTTCTCGGCCTCCGCTTTCTCCCAGCGGACGGCCTTGTCCTCCTCGCGCTTCTCCCGCACGTTCCGCTCCATTGCCTCCCGAAGGTCGGCGGCGGGGTCAATCCGCCGAGTGGTGGCAAACGTCTCCACCGACCCCATAACGGAGGCGACGGCAACCCTCTCAAGAGTGAGGGGAGCCCTGAGGCAAGGAAAGCATATGAAAAACTCAGACAAGATCAACAAAGAGAAAATAAAGATAAGGGATGGAGGCGCTTACGCAGAGACCAGCGGCGGCTTCTTCACCTCCTTGCGGAAGCGGTTGGCTTTCGCGGCCGCCTCTTCCCGCTTGGTCGCGGCGGCCGCTCCCTTGAACTTCTTCGACCGGCCACCAAGCGTACTCGGCCCGGCCCGGCGCTTCTTCGCACCGCCTTGAGCGTCCAAGCCGACCGAGGAACTCACACTTGGCTGGCCGGCTTTTGGCTGGCGACGCGGGGCGACTTCTCCCTCGGCCTCGTCGTCAGGCCAGTCGGCGAAAGTGGCCGAAGGCCTGGAGCCACCTGCTTCTCCTCCTCCTCCCTCGGCATCGGCTTCCATGGCCGCCGCCCCCAAGTCGGGATCGTCGACATTGCTCTCCGCCCAATCGGGGACAAACTGATGAGCCGGCCCCGCGGTGCCGGCCGAAGGAGGGACGAGAGGATTCTGATTCAAAACAAAAACGGTCAGACTTGGCAAGTCGGACTCAGCGGCAAAAGAAACAGAAGAAGAAGGAAGACGACTTACAATAGGTGGGGGGTTGGCGCGCGAATACGGCTCCTTGCCGAACCGCCAGTCCACCGAGAGACCGCAGTTCGTGATATAGTTCACCGTGTTCGCC
Organism: Triticum aestivum; assembly: GCF_018294505.1. Classification (NCBI taxonomy): domain Eukaryota; kingdom Viridiplantae; phylum Streptophyta; class Magnoliopsida; order Poales; family Poaceae; genus Triticum; species Triticum aestivum. The sequence goes on along the minus strand of NC_057803.1, from coordinate 75,006,641 downwards.
ACCTCCGCGTGAGGCATGTCCTTGGAGCACATCCGACTCGGGTCCCGATGACCGCTCATCTGGCAGATTAGGTGAGGTCGGCCTTGGAGTGGGAGGACTCGGGGCGCCACAAAGGCGACCAGCAAGTCGGCCCCGGTCAGGCCCTCCGACTGCGTCAGCACTCGGAGTCACGCGACGGCGGCGGCACCAGCGGGAGACTGCATCCTGGCTCGGTGTGACCAGCGGGGGAGCTTTCCAGCAGGCGCGCCGGCTTCGTAAGCCGGCAGGTTGACCCAGTCACCTTCTGGGGCGACGTTCTTCACATAAAAATATGACCGCTGCCACATCTTCACCGACTTAATCAGTGCGATGGTGGGAAACGGATTGTCGTCCATTGATCTCCGCATCGCGACGAATGCACCGCACTGGGCCGGCACGCCGGCGACGTGTGTGCCGAGCTTGGATTGGAAGAACTCACCCCAGAGCTCGATGGTGGGGAGAACGCCGAGGAAGCCTTCGCATAGGGTGGTGAAGGCAGCCAGCAGCACCACCGTGTTCGGAGTAAGGTGGTGCGGCTGGAGCCCGTGGAACTCTAAGAAGGAGCGGAAGAAGCTGCTCGTCGGCAGTCCCAGGCCGCGCATGAGGTGCAAGCGGAATATGACCCGCTCGCCCTCCTCCAGCGCCGGCGATATATCTCCCTCCGGCGCGAGGCGGACCCGCACTAAGTCCCTTCCAGGCAGCCGCCGTGTCTGGCGGAGGATCTCGATGTTGTCATCGTCAACCTCGGAGCCATCCCACACTCCGGAGCAAACAACAGGAGGCGCGGCGGCGAAGGAGGAGCTCATCGCTGTGGGCGCGGCGTGGTTCAAAGCAGCAGCGGCAAGAAGAAGAAGAAGCAAGAAGGAGCGAAAGGAAGTGGGGAGAATGGGTGCACGTGCTTCGCCGCCCCTTCCCCCCACCTACTTGTAGGCTCGTGGGATGAGAAGTCGAGGAGGCGGTCGTGGGATTAACTGCGCCCAGGACCCCACGACCCCCACGATTTACCACACGAAGTTACCACGTGCAATAACCACGCGGAAACCCCAACCGTCTGCGCGGCCGCAACGGATCCGTTCGCATGCCGAGGCGCGGTAGTGGCGGGCCCCGCTTGTAGGCCTGTCCTGTCGCGTGCGTGGGAGATCAGACTAGCTCCGCCACGTGGTGCCTCGCAACGGGTCAACCACGGGAAGCAACCCGGAAGCTTATCAGGCACGCTGCCTGAACTCCACCGCAACATTCAAACTTTTTAGGGGCAAGTCGGCCTTGAGCGAGACTGACTCCAACTAGTCGGCTTGATAGAAGACGGCTAGCGAAGCCCAGATCCGACCGCCGGAGAGAAGAAATTGTTGAGGCTTCACGACATGTCGCCCTTGGAGCCTCACCAGCTTCGGGGACTACTGTCGGAGTAATGGGCCACGGGTAGGCTAACCCAGGCCCAGAACCTTTCAAGACATTGAGGCAGACTGCGCCCCTCGAGACCCCAAGACAAATAGCCGCCTTCTGAGAGTCGGCGGCAAGGCGGCCGGCTGCCCACTCGCGGCCGAGTCCTAGGGACGACTTCAGGATGAGCCGACTCCTGACTGGCGACTTCCAGAGAAGCCGACCTTGGGGAGTCGGCCCGCGACGCCAACAACCCCCATGCCCTCATAAAGAGGGACAGGACGGGGAGTGGGCACAGTAAGGTCCACTCCCACCCCTTTTCCAAGGGCAGGCGTGGCTACAGTACACCGTACCTGCGGAGATCTCTGTGCGGCGCGACACTGTTGCCATGACAGCCCTGACATCAGCCCTAGGGGACAGAGCCCTGTGCCCACGACGGCCTGCTGGTACGACCCAGGGATGATGGGTCCCACCAGTCGGCGGGCGTACGAAAGACGGCGAAGGCACCACCAGTCGGCCCAGATGGGAGTCGGCCACCAGAAGTCGGCCGGCCCATCCCATGGGCCCCACACGCCATTAATCAGACACGACAAGTAGTGGCCATAGTGATCGCCCGCCAGACGGTGGAGCTGTCACCACGACCTCATGACCGAGCCCGCGTCATTAGAGGCACGGCTACAGTAATCTGCAGCCGGCAAGACCCGCCTGCGGCGGACGCAGCCTGTCGGCTCCACACCGAGCCAGTCGGCGGGGCCCACCAGTCTGCGGGCCCGAGGAGTCGGCGGATAAGACGGCGGCCAGAGAGATTGACGGCTGGGCCCGCGCCCAGCCGGATTACCATTGTACCCCTGGGGGGGGTAGGCCTATATAAACCCTCCAGGGCATCCATGCAAAGGGTTGGAATCCATTAGCACTAGACCGAATCATATAGGAAGGAGAGAGCTAGCCTTGCCTTCTCCTACCTGCAGGAAACAGCTCAAGGAGCAACCATGTAAACACTTTGCCATAGTGATCATGCGGAGACCCTGTAGAGCAGCAGTAGGGGTATTATCTCCCCGGAGAGCCCTGAAGCTGGGTAAGATTCACCGGCGTGCATGTCTTCGCCTTATCCCATTTCCTGGCACCGGCGACGTTCTACTCGCCCCCACCATGATAAGCCATCCTTTGGCATATGTCGCACCCAACCCCCGACAGGCTATGATAGATCCCCTACACTTGTGGGTCATCAACTGGCCGTTGTACATACGTGTACATGCTACGTGTGCGCCTCTACTACAACACTTGAGTGCCTCTACATAGACCAGTATGTACGTACACGTTCGCGACCAGAATGACAATGCTACGTACGCTTTGACCAGGTGGGTCCCGACTGTCAGGCACTTCCTTGCGTGCGAAGATGTAGCTGGTGGGTTCTACACTTGTTGCATCTCTTTTTTACTCTACATGTTATATATATTGTCCACTGAGCACTCGTAGTAATGGGAAATACGATTATTTTATCCTACTATATGACAAGCAGTGAGGTACTAGGCAACTTAGCTATTCGTGATGGACTCTCTTGAATGCCATCATTATTTATCTCTGCGCGTTTCAGTTGTGCATTTGTCGATGGGCCTGGGAGTTGAGCTAGTATGGCAGTGGCCTGGGTCCAAAGTAATAGAAGTAGCACAAAAACATTTTTTAGTGTAGGATTTTCCTGGCTCAAGCCTGCCTACTAGAATCGCCAGTGCTTGAAAGGAAAAGTGAATGAAAAACATCGGAATTGGAAAGTTTCCTATGGTACTACTTTTCATGAATTTGGTGCAAAGGAATGGAGCAAAGGAAAACTGTAGGATTTGTTCCTTTAGTGTCTCCTTGAAAGAAAAACCGTAGGAATTCTAATTTCCACTTCTCCTCCTTTTCATATTCCTATTCATCAAGCACAAGACTAAGAGATAGTAGCATAATAGCATTATAACCGTACATTTTCTTGTGGTTTGACTTAATCTCACCATGCTTTTTTGCATCCTGTGATCTTCCAATTGTTGTGAATCAAACACCCAGATTGGCAGAAATCCCGTGTTTTTAAATTCTCTGTTTTGCACGTGCATTCCTATCCTATTCCTGTCTATTTCCTATCCCTGCATTGTTAGAATCCTCAAATTCAAACAAGCCCTTACTCAATTACTTCTGTTACAGATATGTGTCAAAGAAAACCTTGTGTGGTTTGTCCTGCTCCTGTGGCACTGTGTTCCACCCTAGCTCAGCTGCTCCAATGACGGAAGGGTTCACCACAGCAGGGATCCGCTCTCCAGACTGTCTTTCGCCGCCTCAGATCTTCTTCCCCGCTGCCGGCAGCCACGACAACTGCATTACCATCATCAACTAAGCAGATGACCTTGAGGACTACACGGGTCCGAAAGAGAGGTCACACTCTTCCGTGTCTGCTTACATTATGCATTGCTTAATATGATGACATGCTACATTATCATCGTGTTCACCTATTAGACTCCGAGTCAGTTCCAAACTGATGCTGAAACTTGAGTTTTTAAATGGTTGTGGGGTACATATTGGGGCAGCAATCAGTACTATCTGTCTACTATCTGGTTAATCTCCAGTGTCTACTATGAGTTTCATGTTGGGTGCAAACAAACATTAAAGGAGCCATTATCTGTATTTTTTAACTAAAGCTATTATCTGCCTGCTATCATTGGTTTTGGGTCTATCCACAGTTTGCTACCATCACTCTGGATTTGTGCATGCACTCCTTACATAATCTCACAATGTTTTATTCCTATGCATGCCAGTTATTGTACACAATGGAACTGATCATGTAGAGCAAAATAGATGAGCCTTGCGTGGCAATAAAATTTCATGCAGATGTCGTTCCATGGTGGGCACAAAGGCAGCCCCCCTCCACCCATTTCGAATCGTAATCAAGAGGAAGATAACTGTTATGAGGGGGATTCAGAAGGAGAAGACCACTCCTATTTACCCCATGAGGTCTTCGCTCTAACTTGGCATGCTGATGTTGGTAATATCATGCATATGGTGCCTTGCATAGCTTACTGTATACATTAAAGATGTCATCTGCTTAGTTTAGACATGCTTTGTGTTAATGCCATCTTTTTAGTTTCTTTATCATATATGTGAATCATGCAATGCCATCTTGTCTAGCCAGGCATCATATATGTGAATTTTGCAATGCCACCCTGGTTAGCCAGTCATCTTATATGTGAATTATATCATGCCATCATTTTTTATTACGTGTTAAATTTGTCAACAATTTTAGTACATTCAATTACTCTTCCTGTGCATCAGCCATTTGGCACGGTCATGGAAAAATCTGGAGTGGAAACAAGGTCTTCAGAGCAGACAATGCTATCTGACGAAGTGCTTGTCTTGCTGGTTACCGATAGCTCCTCAGAGGAGGATTCAAAGACAGATGACCAGTCATATCCCCCCCCCCCCGAGGTGCATGCCCTAACTTGGCAGGGTTATGTTGCTCATATCGTGCGTATGGTATCTTGCATTGCTATGTCATTTGCTTAGTTTATGCATGCTTTGTGTGAATGCCACCTGTTTAGTGTCTAATTACCATATATGTGAATTATGCAATGCCATCTTGTTGCAAGACATTATATATGTGAATTATGCAATGCTATCTTGTTGCAAGGCATTATGTATGTGAATTATGCAATGCCATGCTATTTAGGCAAGCGTCATATATGTGAATTATATCATGCCATCCTTTTTTTGTATTTCTCATTGCTTTTGTCAACAATGTTTGTATATTCAACTGCTCTTCCTGTGCATCAGCCATTTGAATTGGTGATGGAGAAATCTGGAGTGAAAACAAGGTCTTCAGAGCAGACAATGCTACCTGCTGAAGCAGATATCTTGTTGGTTACAGATAGCTCTTCAGAGGAGGATTCAGAGGCAGATGACCAGTACTATTATCCCCCTGAGGTGTATGCTCAAACTTGGCAGGGTTATATTACTCATATAATGCATTTGTTGTATTGCAATGCTTAGTTTTTACATCTTATACACAATATTGAATGCCATCTCCTTAGTTGACACATCATATATGCGATTGCCCTCTGCTCACTTCCTTAGTATATAAATCATATATTTGAATTATGTCATGCTATGATGTTTACATAAAAAGCATGTATCTGAATTATGGCATGCCAACCCATTTTCTAAAGACATAATATAGTTATATCATCTCATCCTGTTTACATAGTCATCATATTTAAATTATGTCATTCTATCCGTGAATTATATCATGCCATCATGTTTCCATCGACAGCATGTTTGTGATTTATGGCATGCCAGCCACTTTAATAGACACATCGTATAGTTATATCATGTCATCCTGTTTACATAGTCATCATATTTTGAAGTATGTCATTCTATCCTGTTTAGTTAGCCATCATACATGTGAAATTGTGTCATGCTATCCTATTTAATTAGCCATCATATATGTGAAATTATGTCCTGCTATTCTGTTTTCTTAGACAACATAAATGTGAATTATTTCATGCCCTGTTTTGTTCCCTACTATCCATTGCACCTGTCTATCTTACAATGTTTGTACATTCAATTACTTTTCTTGTTTATCAGCCATTTCAATTGGAGGGAGTGATGGCAGTATCTGTGGGAGTAAAAACACGGTCTTCAGAAAAGATTGTGCTACATGTTGATGCAGGTAGAACCGCGGTTGTACTTGCCCAAGAACCAGCCCCACCACACATAACCCACAATCATGCAGATTGTACCCCTACCCAGTTGGACAGAGAACCAGCTACACCCCTTCTAACCCCAACCCCAGCAGATAGACACCCAGTTCCCGTTGACACAGCACCGTCTCCACCACAGAGCACCCAAACACGAGCAGTTAGTAAGGCAACTTCAATGCCCAAATCACGAGGACCACCACTCCGAACCCGAAGTCAACGCTTAAAGCAGAAGAAGAATTGTTCTCAGGTTAGGTTCCGTAGCTATGGTTCATACTACTTTGCTCTTGCATCACTGTATTTACTGATACCAACTAATTTCAAATTTGAAGGATGCAATTGAAACTCCAATGGCGCAACAGGTATGTTTTAAACCTGTTTCTTCAACGTGTTTGGCTGTTTGCTGTTGTAACTTGCTCTATGTTGATTTCAGTTTCAATTGAATAAACAGTTATGTTCTCATGCCATGCACATTACAAGTGTTGTTATTGCTGTGTAGTTTCCCACACTTATATTCTACCTATGCTGCTTTGTCTTAAATAGATATGATTCAAATTGTATCTATCTTGATTTGGCAACATAAACTAGAATGATATAGACCATACAGTGACCATACTACATAGATATATGTTTGTTTCATGTTGTTATCCTGTCCACCTTACTACTGAACTGGTAAACCTGAGATGTGTTTGTTTGTTTCTCTTTTAGAACGCGGATAAAATATTGGAGAAGAGTACCCTGTTATGCAATGGTAAAGGAAGTAATGCAGATAAGGTTCAAGATAGTGAGACATCCCTGTTGGTCTCCAAGAAAGCTGATAAAAACTATATTGAAGACACTGAGACAACCCCAAAGTCCTGTCTTGATGTAGTATTCGAGTTACTGTCTACCACTGCTGGCACCAGCTCTTCGAACTCGTTGCCTGAATCAGTTCGGCTTCTTGAGTCTCAACTTCAAGTTGAAAGACATCGATCAGATGTTATGCGACAGGAAGCCAAAGGACTGAGGAAGTCCTTGCAGAATTCAGATGCATACTTTCTGGTGCAACAGCAAGCGCTAGAGGACTTAAGCGCCAAACAAGAGAAACTTAATAAGCTTGCTAAGCATCTTGCCAGCATTATGGGTACCCAGCATATTGTTTCTTGAGCTCTTCTGAAGTGGTTTCAATTCTGGACTTGTTTTGCTGCGGCGTTTATATGATGTTGTGTTCCCTATATTTGCACTGGTGGCGAACTTTGATGCCCAATGGATGTAATATATGTAATTGCCGTGATAGCATAGTGTAAGTTGCTTGCTTATTTATTTCCTTGTTGTCTTGTTTATTTGTTTGCTTGTAGTCAGTGCGGTTCTTTTTCTGCAATTTGCTAGTGGGTGCAATAACCTATTTTTTTAAACTAGGCCACAATAACCATGGGCTAATATTTACTGTAGTGACACTGGGCCTCCTACGGGCCGTAGAAACTGTGGGCCTTCTACGGGCCATATAAACAGTGGGCCTTCTACGGGCCGTATAAACAGTGGGCCTTCTACGGGCCGTAGAAACAATGGGCCTTCTACGGGCCCTATCATCAATGGGCCTTCTACGGGTCGTATCATCAATGGGCCTTATACGGGCCGTATGATCGATTGGCCAAACATGGGCCGAACATACCGCATTTTGGCCGTAAACGAGCTAGAGTTGGAATCGTCCGTTCATGGGCCGACCATAACGGGCCATCGTTAATAGGCCGTATTTGATGACGCTATGAAAACGGCCCAACGTATTAACGGACCACAAACGGTACAACTATAACCACGGGCTGAATTTGGCCCACAAGCAGAAAATGACAGCAACGGGCCGTAAGTAAACGAATGCTGGAAATGAGCCCAAGAATAAATGGGCTCTGAAGAAGGCCGGAAGATAACCTGGGCTGGAAACGGCCCAACGGTATAACGGGCCGTTAATGGGTATAAAGTGATACACTGTTCATCATGGCCAGTTTCACCATGGCCGTTAACGGGTGTAAAGTGATACACTGTTCATTACGGGCCAGTTTCACCACGGGCCGTTAATAGGCCAAGAGTTACATAGGGCCTCATATGGGCCGAAAGATGTCATGGGACATACATGGGCCAGAAGTGAAAACAGGCTAGAATCATATTGGATGGCCCAGATGACGCTACTGGGCCTAATTCGGATAGGGCGTAACGGGCCTTGGGTTAGCGGGCTGTAAATGGGCTATATTCGAACAGGCCGTTAATAGGCTTTCCATGGGCCGGCCCACCAGCTTTTGACCAAGTCAAACGGGCCGGCCTTTACACAGGAATGGACCTCTGTTGGGCCGTTCCACGTGTCGACGTATCATAGGCGCCTATCTGACCCACTGACGAGCTGACACGTGTTTCGTCCGGCCAATAAGAATTTTACACGTGGAAATGTCCCATTGGTCGGGGCTGTTAACGGGTTATCGGATCCAAAACCCGACCCGATAGCTTAACGGTGTTCCGTTATGGTGGATGCCACGTGTCGGTCACCCTTGACGGAAGCACTTCTGTGACGCGCAATTTATCTTCATGGAAGTGGACACTTCTGTGATGATAATTTTGGTAATGTCATGGAACACTTCTACGACAGCACAGGAATGACTATCTTGATTATGTCATAAATTTGTCATGCATGTACATGCATGACAAAAAAAGCGACCTACTGTGACAAACACGTATCATCACGGAAGTGTATTTTTTTGTAGTGTTTACTAGAGTCAATAATCTAGTTCACATTGCTATGTGATTAATACCCAAAGAGTACTAAGGTGTGATCATGTTTTGCTTGTGAGGGAAGTTTAGTCAACGGGTCTGCCACATTCAGATTCGTATGTATTTTGCAAATTTCTATGTCAACAATGCTTTGCACGGAGCTACTCTCGCTAATTGCTCCCACTTTCAATATGTATCCAGATTGAGACTTTGAGTCATCTGGATCAGTGTCAAAACTTGCATCGACATAACCCTTTACGACAAACCTTTTGTCACCTCCATAATCGAGAAACATATCCTTATTCCACTAAGGATAATTTTGACCAATGTCCAGCGATCTACTCCTAGATCACTATTGTACTCCCTTGCCAAACACAGGGCAAGGTCTACAATAGGTCTGGTACACAGCATGGCATACTTTATAGAACCTATGGCTGAGGCATAGGGAATGACTTTCATTCTCTCTCTATCTTCTGCCGTGGTCGGGTTTTAAGTCTTACTCAGTTTCACACCTTGTAACATAGGCAAGAACTCTTTCTTTGACTGTTCCATTTCGAACTACTTCAAAATCTTGTCAAGGTATGTACTCATTGAAAAACTTATTAAGCGTCTTGATCTATCTCTATAGATCTTGATGCTCAATATGTAAGCAGCTTCAACGAGGTCTTTCTTTGAAAAACTCCTTTCAAACACTCATTTATGCTTTGCAGAATAATTCTACATTATCTCCGATCAACAATATGTCATTCACATATACTTATCAGAAATACTATAGTGCTCCCACTCACTTTCTTGTAAACACAGGCTTCACCGCAAGCCTGTATAAAACTATATGCTTTGATCAACTTATCAAAGCGTATATTCCAACTCCGAGATGCTTGCACCAGTCCACAGATGGATCGCTAGAGCTTGCATATTTTGTTAGCACCTTTAGGATTGACAAAACTTTATTGTTGCATCATATACAACTCTTCTTTAATAAATCCATCAAGGAATGTAGTTTTGTTTATCCATTTGTCAGATTTCATAAAATGTGGCAATTGCTAACATGATTCGGACATACTTAAGCATAGATACGAGTGAGAAACTCTCATCGTAGTCAACACCTTGAACTTGTCGAAAACCTTTTTGCGACAATTCTAGCTTTGTAGATCGTAACACTACTATCAGCGTCTGTCTTCCTCTTGAAGATCCATTTAATCTCAACGGCTTGCCGATCTTTGGTCAAGTCAATCAAAGTCCATACTTTGTTCTTATACATGGATCTCATCTCAGATTTCATGGCCTCAAGCCATTTCGTGGAATCTGGGCTCATCATCGCTTCCTCATAGTTCATAGGTTCGTCATGGTCAAGTAACATGACCTCCAGAATAGGATTACCATACCACTATGGTGCACATCTCACTCTGGTTTACCTACGAGGTTCGGTAGTAACTTGATCTGAAGTTACATGATCATCATCATTAGCTTCCTCACTAATTGGTGTAGTAGTCACAGGAACAGATTTCTGTGATGAACTACTTTCCAATAAGGGAGCAGGTACAGTTACCTCATCAAGTTCTACTTTCCTCCCACTCACTTCTTTTGGGAGAAACTCCTTCTCTAGAAAGGATCCATTCTTAGCAATGAATATCTTGCCTTCAGATCTGTGATAGAAGGTGTACCCAACATTTTCTTCTGAGTATCCTATGGAGACGCACTTCTCCGATTTGGGTTTAAGCTTATCAGGTTGAAACTTTTTCACATAAGCATTGCAACCTCAAACTTTAAGAAATGATAGCTTAGGTTTCTTGCCAAACCATAGCATACGGTGTCGTCTCAACGGATTTAGATGGTGCCCTATTTAACGTGAATGTAGCTGTCTCTAATGCATAACCTCAAAACTATAGTGGTTAATCGGTAAGAAACATCATAGATTACACTATATCCAATAATAGTACGATTATGACGTTCGGACACACCATTATGTTCTGGTGTTCCAGGTGGCACAATTTTGTGAAACTATTCCACATTGTTTTAATTGAAGACCAAACTCGTAACTCAAATATTTGTCTCTGCGATCAGATCGTAGAAACTTTATTTTCTTGTCACGATGATTCTCCACTTCACTCTAAAGTTTTTTTGAACTTTTCAAATGTTTCAGACTTATGTTTCATCGAGTAGATATACCCATATCTGCTCAAATCATCTGTGAAGGTCAGAAAATAATGATACCCGCTGCGAGCCTCAATATTCATCGGACTGCATACATCAGTATGTATTATTTCCAATAAGTCAGTTGCTTGCTCCATTGTTCCGGAGAACGGAGTCTTAGTCATCTTGCCCATGAGGCATGGTTCGCAAGCATCAAAATGATTCATAATCAAGTGATTCCTAAAGCCCATCAACATGCCGTTTCTTCATGCGCTTTACACCAATATGACCTAAATGGCAAGGGATAATTAGATTTATGCCCCTAGTTGTGTCCCACTCATCTGTTTTACCCCTAATTCCCAAAAGTCACCGGTTCTGTCCAAGTCACTTTGCTCTTCTTATGCTTTTACCCTTTGATCGTTTGACCATCAGTTTGAAAAATTCATAACTAGTTCATACTAAATCAGAAAAATGCAAATAAGATACCAAAATGTTCGGAAAAACATCACCTATATGTGAGTGTCATTTTCATTCATGAAAAAAGTGTTGGAAGGTGCCCATTCGAGTTTTAGCTCTTATGCTACCACCATGAATAGTAAAATCTAAAAAAAATCAAAAAATTCAAAAGAAAATTTTGTGGCAAAGAATGACAAATGTTTGAAGTGCCTGCCAAGTTTCATCAGGGAATAACATTCGTGGGTGCCATGGCAAAAAAACAACCAGCACTCCAAAATAGATTTTTTTTTGCCACGACTTCCATGAAAGTCATTCCTTGATGAAACTTGGCAAGCACTTAGAACATTTGACGTTCTTTGTCGTCCTATTTTTTTGAATTTTTTTACATTTTACTATTCATGGTGGTATCAAAAGAGCTAAAACTCAGATGGGCACCTTCCAACGCATTTTTCATGAATGAAAATGACACTGGCATATAGGTGATGTTTTTCCAAACATTTTGGTATCTTATTTGCATTTTCCTGATTTAGTATGAATTAGTTATGAAGTTTTTAAACTGACGGTCAAACAGTCAAAGGGCAAAAGCATAAGAGGAGCAAAGTGACTTGGACAGAACCGGTGACTTTTGGGAATTAGGGGTAAAACAAACGAGTGGGACACAACTAGGGGCATAAATCTAATTATCCCAAACGGAAATGCCACAAATAAGTTGCATTATCATTATTAACTTTGCATCTTTTGGCTTCAATATTATGAATATGTGTATCACTATGATCGAGATCCAACAAACCATTTTCATTGGGTGTATGACCATAGAAGGTTTTATTCATGTAAACAGAACAACAATTATTCTCTAACTTACATGAATAACCGTATTGCAATAAACATGATCCAATCATATTCATGCTCAATGCAAACACTAAATAACATTTATTTTAGGTTTAACACTAATCCCGAAAGTATAGGGAGTGTGCGATGATGATCATATCAATCTTGGAACCATTTCCAATACACATCATCACTTCACCCTTAACTAGTCTCTGTTCATTCTGCAACTCCCGTTTCAAGTTACTATTCTTAGCAACTGAACCAGTATCAAATACCGAGGGGTTGCTATAAACACTAGTAAAGTACACATCAGTTACATGTATATCAAATATAGCATTGTTCACTTTGCCATCCTTCTTAATTGCCAAATACTTGGGGCAGTTCCGCTTTTATTGACCAGTCCCTTTGCAGTAGAAGCACTTAGTCTCAGGCTTAGGTCCAGACTTGGGCTTCTTCACTTGAGCAGCAACTTGCTTGTCGTTCTTCTTGAAGTTCCCTTTCTTTCCCTTTGCCCTTTTCTTGGAACTAGTGGTCTTATTAATCATCAACACTTGATGCTCTTTCTTGATTTCTACCTTCATCGATTTCATCATCATGAAAAGCTCAGGAATCATTTTTGTCATCCCTTGCGTACTATAGTTCATCACGAAGTTATACTAACTTGGTGACGGTGACTAGAGAATTCTGTCAATCACTATTTTATCTGGAAGATTAACTCCCACTTGATTCAAGCGATTGTAGTACCCAGACAATCTGAACACATGCTCACTGCTTGAGCTATTCTCCTCCATATTTTAGCTATAGAACTTATTGGAGACTTCATTTCTCTCAACTCGGGTATTTGCTTGAAATATTAACTTCAACTCCTAGAACATCCATATGATCCATGACGTTCAAAACGTCTTTGAAGTCCCGATTCTAAGCTGTTAAGCATGGGGCACTAAACTATCAAGTAGTCATCATATTGAGCTAGCCAAACGTTCATGACGTCTGCATCTGCTCCTGCAATAGGTCTGTCACCTAGTGGTGCATTAAGGACATAATTCTTCTGTGCAACAATGAAGATAAACCTCAGATCACGGATCCAATCCCCATCATTGCTACTAACATATTTGAAAAATAAAATTAGGGAGCTCAACGCGAGCTATTGATCTACAACATAGATATGCTAATACTACCAGGAATAAGTTCATGATAAATTTAAGTTCAATTAATAATATTACTTAAGAACTCCCACTTATAAAGACATCCATCTAATCTTCTAAGTGATCACGTGATCCAAATCAACTAAACCATAATCGATCATCACGTGAAATGGAGTAGTTTTCAATGGTGAACATCACTATGTTGATCATATCTACTATATGATTCACGCTCGACCTTTCGGTCTCAGTGTTCCAAGGGCATATCTGCATATGCTAGGCTCGTCAAGTTTAACCCGAGTATTCTGCGTGTGCAAAACTGGCTAGCACCCGTTGTATGTGAACGTAGAGCTTATCACACCCGATCATCATGTGGTGTCTCGGCACGACGAACTGTAGCAACTGTGCCAACAATACCGCCGAACCAAAGTGTGACATGCTGGTAAGAAGTATGACTTATATCGCCCACAACTCACTTGTGTTCTACTCGTGCATATTACATCAACGCATAAAACCTGGCTCCGATACCACTGTTGGGGAACGTAGTAATTTCAAAAAAATTCTACGCACACGCAAGATCATGGTGATGCATAGCAACGAGAGGGGAGAGTGTTGTCCACGTACCCTCGTAGACCGAAAGCGGAAGCGTTAGCACAACGCGGTTGATGTAGTCGTACGTCTTCACGATCCGACCGATCAAGTACCGAACGCACGGCACCTCCGAGTTCTGCACACGTTCAACTCGATGACGTCCCTCGAACTCCGATCCAGCCGAGCTTTAAGGGAGAGTTCTGTCAGCACAACGGCGTGTTGACGATGATGATGTTCTACCGACACAGGGCTTCACCTAAGCACCGCTACGATATGACCGAGGTGGATTATGGTGGAGAGGGGCACCTCACACGGCTAAGAGATCAAGAGATCAATTGTTGTGTCTTTAAGGTGCCCCCTGCCCCCGTATATAAAGGAGTGGAGGAGGGGGAGGGCCGGCCCTCTCTATGGCACGCCCTAGGGGAGTCCTACTCCCACCGGGAGTAGGATTCCCCCTTCCCTAGTAGAACTAGGAGCCCTTCCAAGTAGTAGGAGTAGGAGGGAAGGAAAGGGAAGGGAAAAGGAGAAGGAAGGAAGGGGGCGCCCCCCTCCCTAGTCCAATTCGGACCAGCCCATGGGGAGGGGTGCGGCCACCCTTTGAGGCCTTTCTCTCCTTTCACGTGTGGCCCATTAAGGCCCAATACGAATTCCCGTAACTCCCAGGTACTCCCGAAAATACCCGAATCATTCGGAACCTTTGCGATGTCCGAATATAGTCGTGCAATATATCGATCTTTACGTCTCGACCATTTCGAGACTCCTCGTCATGTCCTCAATCTCATCCGGGACTCCGAACTCCTTCGGTACATCAAAACGCATAAACTCATAATATAACCGTCATCGAACTTTAAGCGTGCGGACCCTACGGGTTCGAGAACTATGTAGACATGACCGAGACACGTCTCTGGTCAATAACCAATAGCGGAACCTAGATGCTCATATTGGCTCCTACATATTCTACGAAGATCTTTATCGGTCAAACCGCATAACAACATATGTTGTTCCCTTTGTCATCGGTATGTTACTTGCCCGAGATTCGATCGTCGGTATCTCAATACCTAGTTCAATCTCGTTACCGGCAAGTCTCTTTACTCGTTCCGTAACATGTCATCCCGCAACTAACTCATTAGTTGCAATGCTTGCAAGGCTTATAGTGATGTGCATTACCGAGTGGGCCCAGAGATACCTCTCCGACAATCGGAGTGACAAATCCTAATCTCGAAATACGCCAACCCAACAAGTACCTTCGGAGACACCTATAGAGCACATTTATAATCACCCAGTTACGCTGTGACTTTTGGTAGCACACAAAGTGTTCCTCCGGTAGACGGGAGTTGCATAATCTCATAGTCATAGGAACATGTATAAGTCATGAAGAAAGCAATAGCAACAAACTAAATGATCAAGTGCTATGCTAACGGAATGGGTCAAGTCAATCACATCATTCTCTAATGATGTGACCCCGTTAATCAAATGATAACTCATGTCTATGGCTAGGAAACTTAACCATCTTTGATTCAACGAGCTAGTCAAGTAGAGGCATACCAGTGACATACTGTTTGTCTATGTATTCACACATGTATTATGTTTCCGGTTAATACAATTCTAGCATGAATAATAAACATTTATCTTGATATAAGAAAATAAATAATAACTTTATTATTGCCTCTAGGGCATATTTCCTTCAGTACTTTGCGTTTTCATGTAGTCGAACTTGAGGGACCTCAACATCGTGGTACTTGGCATCCTCTTGGCCTTCATGAGGATGAAATGGAACGCAACGGTTGGTACTTGCGTCCATTGGTACTTGGTTGTTGCTGTAGGGTGGCCTTCGGTGGACTTGGTGGAAACCATGACGTGTGCAGGAGGCAAACGACTCAAGACATCCACGACCGTGCGGAAGACTGCGGAGCTCCCATTACTGGGAGGTTGGAATGACAATAGCAGCAAGGCAGCGGAGTTACAGAGGGCGAGGCATGCGTGGGAACGAACTCTAGGAAGGGTGGAGCAGCTAGCAACGGCAGCCACGGTGGGATGAGCGGCCCGAGAAGAGAGGACGCAAGGGAGCTCAAGGGCAAGAGGAAAAACAGGCATGGCAAGGGGTGAAGAAGACGTCAACAATTTGATCTCTGGCGAGTACGCAAATCCGCGGAAGTCGGAGTCGAGCACGGGGAGGCTGGATGCCGGCAACGAGGAAGGACGGTGCAGCGCGGGGTCGCCAGGAACCCAGTGGCTGCGGGGCGGCACGAGGCCGGAGGGTGCCGGCGATGCTGTGCAAGGGCGCAACCACTGAGGGGATCGAGGAAGCAGTGGCCGGAGTTCACGGGTGCAAGGCAGGGCAGCGACCTGCTGGCTCCAGGGGCACGCAGCCATGGCAGGTGGGCGTCGGTGGCGTTGGCTCACAGGCCGGAGCTTGCTGGCGGCAGAGGAACAGAGTACCCGACGGAAGAGCATCTCAGGCGCTCGAGGTCGAGCTCGCGCGTGAGGGGAGAGGGTGAGGGCTCCTCCCTGGCGGCGCTGGAGGGAGGATGAGAGGGAGAGGTATCGAGCAGAGGGGTCGAGGGAGATGGGGATGGCGCGGTCCTCTCCCTTCGTGACGGCGCTTGGGAGGGAGATGGGTATCGGGAGGTGGACTGGTAAACAGGCTCGGGAGAGGCTAGGGTTCGGTCGGGCCTCGGTCTTGGGCCGAATGGGCCAGCCTAGCTGCAGGTTGCAGCTGGCGCAACAGTAGGGAGGCCCAGCTAGCTTCTGGGCTCTCTTCTCCCTCTCTTACTCTTTTCAAAACAGCAGAAAAAGAGGAAGAAAATGGAAGAAAAGAAAAGGGGTAGAGAAAGAGTTTGGGCACGAGGATAATATTCCCGGACTCGCAAAAATGTGTATGATCCAAGAAAAATGGAGTGGCCATTTTTCAAAGTTTAAATTCAAACTCATCTGATTTAAATTCAAATGGTTCGAATAGGAAGTGAGGGTTAGGAAGGTCCAAAAATGTTCGGATTTTTGGTGGAGCTCCGGAAAATTATGAAGTAATATATGACAAGGTTTGAGGAGCAACTCGAAGCAGAAAAGACTTGAGAGTTTAAATTGCAAGTGTGTCACGGTAATTCCACATCCATGGAATACTTTATAATAGCTCCCTAATATCGGGAGGATATGTTATAAAGAGAATTCACCCTTCCCTCGGTTTAAATGGACCGAAGATCCATGCAATTTATTTAAGTGAGTTTTTAGTTGGCTTTGAGAAAATGATGGCATGATGACATGATGCAATGATGAAAGCAACAAGCAAAAAAACAAATCACACCACGAATCTCAGAAACCAAGGAAGGCATCTGAAGATCCGGTCTTGGGGCGTCACAAGAAGCTACTAAACTCCTAGATAATATTATGGTTAATTATTCTCAATGGCATACTGAAAGATCTACTAATAAAAAGGTGCATGCGATAGAAGAAATTAATGTTTTGAGTGGAAAGATGGATGAACTTATGAAATTCTTTGCTAATAAGAGTGTTTCTTCTGATCCTAATGATATGCCCTTGTCTACTTTGATTGAGAATAATAATGAATCTATGGATGTTAATTTTGTTGGTAGGAACAATTTAGGTAACAACGCGTATAGAGGAAATTTCAATCCTAGGCCTTATCCTAGTAATCCCTCTAATAATTATGGTAATTCCTACAACAATTCTTATGGGAATTATAATAAGATGCCCTCTGATTTTGAATCTAATATTAAAGAATTTATTACTTCGCAAAAGAATTTTAATGCTATGATTGAAGAAAAATTGCTTAAGATTGATGATTTGGCAAGGAACGTTGATAGAATTGCTCTTGTTGTTGATTCTTTGAAACTTAGATCTATTCCACCTAAGCATGATATCAATGAGTCTCTCAAAGCCATGAGAATTTCCATTGACAAGTGCAAAGAAAGAACCGCTAGGATGCGTGCTAAGAAAGATGCCTTTATAAGAGCATGTTCTTCTGGTTCCTATGAAAATAAAGATGAAGACCTAAAAGTTATTGATGTGTCCCCTATTAAATCTTTGTTTTTCAATATGAATCTTGATAATGATGGGATTGAATATGATCCACCTTTACCTAGAAGGCATTCCAAGAATTCAGAATTTGTTGATCTTGATGCTAAATTTGATAAAAGTGGGATTGAAGAAATTAAAACCCTAGATGTTGCTAAACCCACTATTATGGATTTCAAGGAATTTAACTATGAAAATTGCTCTTTGATTGATTGTATTTCCTTGTTGCAACCCGTGCTAAATTCTCCTCACGCTTATAGTCATAATAAAGCGTTAACTAAACATATCCTTGATGCCTTGATGCAATCTAATGAAGAAAAACTTGAATTGGAAGTTTCTATCCCTAGAAAACTTTATGATGAGTGGGAACCAACTATTAAAATTAAAATTAAAAATCATTAATGCTATGCTTTATGTGATTTGGGTGCTAGTGTTTCCACGATTCCAAAGACTTTTTGTGATTTGTTAGGTTTCCATGATTTTGATGATTGCTCTCTAAACTTGCACCTTGCGGATTCCACTATTAAGAAACCTATTGGAAGAATTAATGATGTTCTTATTGTTGCAAATAGGAATTATGTGCCCGTAGATTTTATTGTTCTTGACATAGATTGCAATCCTTCATGTCCTATTATTCTTGGTAGACCTTTCCTTAGAACGATTGGTGCAATTATTGATATGAAGGAAGGAAATATTAGATTCCAATTTCCATTAAGGAAAGGCATGGAACACTTTCCTAGAAAGAAAATTAAATTACCTTATGAATCTATTATGAGAGCCACTTATGGATTGCCTACCAAAGATGGCAATACCTAGATCTATTCTTGCTTGTTATGCCTAGCTAGGGGCGTTAAACGATAGCGCTTGTTGGGAGGCAACCCAATTTTATTTTTATTCCTTGCTTTTTGCTCCTGTTAATAAATAATTTATCTATCCTCTGTTTTGGTTGTGTTTTTTGTGTTTAATTAGTGTTTGTGCCAAGTAGAACCGTTGGGAGGACTTGGGGAAAGTCTTGTTGAACTTGCTGTAAAAAACAGAAACTTTAGCGCTCACAAGAGTTGATGCCATTTTTATTTGGAGAGTGCTATTTAGTTAATTATTTTTGCAGATGATTAATAGATAAATTCCTCAGGTCAAGAAATTTATTTTAGAATTTGTGGGGTTCCAGAAGTTTGCATTAGTTACATATTACTACAGACTGTTCTGTTTTTGGCAGATTCTGTTTTTCGTGTGTTGTTTGCTTATTTTGATGAATCTATGGCTAGTGAAATAGTTTATAAACCATAGAGAAGTTGAAATACAGTAGGTATAACACCAATATAAATAAAGAATGAGTTCATTACAGTACCTTGAAGTGGTCTTTTATTTTCTTTCGCTAACGGAGCTCGCGAGATTTTCTACTTTAAGTTTTGTGTTGTGAAGTTTTCAAGTTTTGGGTAAAGATTTGATGGATTATGGAACAAGGAGTGGAAAAAGCCTAAGCTTGGGGATGCCCATTGCACCCCCAAGATAATATAAGGACACCTAAAAGCCAAAGCTTGGGGATGCCCCGGAAGGCATCCCCTCTTTCGTCTACTTCTATCGTAACTTTACTTGGAGCTATATTTTTATTCGCCACATGATATGTGTTTTGCTTGGAGCGTCTTGTATTATTTGAGTCTTTTCTTGTTAGTCTACCACAATCATCCTTGCTTTACACACCTTTTGAGAGAGCCATACATGATTTGGAATTTGTTAGAATACTCTATGTGCTTAGCTTATATCTTTTGAGTTATATAATTTTGCTCTAGTACTTCACTTATATCTTTTAGAGCACGGTGGTGGATTTGTTTTATAGAAACCATTGATCTCTCATGCTTCACTTAGATTATTTTGATAGTCTTAATAGCATGGTAATTTGATTAAAATCCTGATATGATAGGTATTCAAAGTTAGTAAAATTTTCTTAAGAGTGTTTTGAATACTAAGAGAAGTTTGACGCTTGATGATTGTTTTGACATATGGAGGTAACAATATCAAAGTCGTGCTAGTTGAGTAGTTGTGAAATTGAGAAATACTTGTGTTGAAGTTTGCAAGTCCCGTAGCATGCACGTATGGTAAACGTTATGCAACAAATTTGAAACATGAGGTGTTATTTGATTGTCTTCCTTATGAGTGGCAGTCGGGGACGAGCGATGGTCTTTTCCTACCAATCTATCCCCCTAGGAGCATGCGCGTAGTATCGAGGTTTTTGATGACTTGTAGATTTTTGCAATAATTATGTGAGTTCATTATGACCAATGTTGAGTCCATGGATTATACGCACTCTCACCCTTCCATCCTTGCTAGCATCTTCGGTACCGTGCATTGCCCTTTCTCACATTGAGAGTTGGCGCAAACTTCGCCGGTGCATCCAAACCCCGTGATATTATACACTCTTTCACACATAAACCTCCTTATATCCTCCTCAAAACAGCCACCATACCTACCTATTATGGCATTTACATAGCCATTCCGAGATATATTGCCATGCAACTTTCCATCATTACGTTCATCATGACACATTCATCATTGTCATATTGCTTAGCATGATCATGTAGTTGACATAGTATTTGTGGAAAAGCCACCGTTCATAATTCTTTCATACATGTCACTCTTGGTCCATTGCATATCCCGGTACACCGCTGGAGGCATTCATATAGATTCATCTTTTGTTCTAGTATCGAGTTGTAAATAAATAGAAGTGTGATGATCATCACTTTGTAGAGCATTGTCCCAAGTGAGCAATAAAAAAAGAGAAAGGCCATAAAAAAGAGAAAAGGTGCAAAAAAAGAAAAAAAATGAGAGAAAAAGAGAGAAGGGACAATGTTACTATCCTTTGCCACACTTGTGCTTCAAAGTAGCACCATGATCTTCATGTTAGAGAGTCTCTTGTTTTGTCACTTTCATATACTAGTGGGAATTTTTCATTATAGAACTTGGCTTGTATATTCCAACAACAGGCCTCCTCAAGTGCCCTAGGTCTTCGTGAGAAAGCAAGTTGGATGCACACCCACTAGTTTCTTTTGTTGAGATTTCATACATTTATAGCTCTAGTGCATTCGTTGCATGGCAATCCCTACTCCTTGCATTAACATCAATCGGTGGGCATCTCCATAGCCCATTGATTAGCCTCGTCGATGTGAGACTTTCTCCTTTTTTGTCTTCTCGACATAACCCCCCTCATTATATTCTATTCTACCCATAGTGCTATGTCCATGGCTCGCGCTCATATATTGTGTTAAAGTTTATAGGTTTGAGATTACTAAAATATGAAACAATTGCTTGGCTTGTCATCGGGGTTGTGCATGATGAGAGCATTCTTGTGTCATGAAAATGAAACATGACTAAACCATATGATTTTGTAGGGATGAACTTTCTTTGGCCATGTTATTTTGAGAAGACATAATTGCTTAGTTAGTATGCTTGAAGTATTATTATTTTTATGTCAATATGAACTTTTGTCTTGAATCTTTCGGATCTGAATATTCATACCACAATTAAGAAGAATTACATTAAAATTATGCCAACTAGCACTCCGCATCAAAAATTATGTTTTTATCATTTACCTACTCGAGGACGGGCAGGAATTAAGCTTGGGGATGCTAGATACGTCTCCAACGTATCTATAATTTTTGATTGCTCCATGCTATATTATCTACTGTTTTGGACGTTATTGGGCTTTATTATCCACTTTTATATTATTTTTGGGACTAACTTATTAACCGGAGGCCCAGCCCAGAATTGTTGTTTTTTGCCTGTTTTAGGGTTTCGAAGAAAAGGAATATCAAACGGGGTCCAAACGGAATGAAACCTTCGGGAACGTGATTTTCTCATCGAATAAGACCAAAGAGACTTGGACCCTACGTCAAGAAATAAAACAGGAGGCCACGAGGTAGGGGGCGCGCCCACCCCCACCAGGCGCGCCCACCACTCTCGTGGGCCCCCTATTGCTCCACCGATGTACTCCTTCCTCCTATATATATCCACGTACCCACAAACGATTAGAAACGGAGCCAAAACCCTAATTCCACCGCCGTAACTTTCTGTATCCACGAGATCCCATCTTGGGGCCTGTTCTGGAGCTCCGCCGGAGGGGGCATTGATCACGGAGGGCTTCTACATCAACACCATAGCCCCTCCAATGAAGTGTGAGTAGTTTACCTCAGACCTATGGGTCCATAGTTAGTAGCTAGATGGCTTCTTCTCTCTTTTTGGATCTCAATACAATGTTCTCCCCCTCTCTTGTGGAGATCTATTCGATGTAATCTTCTTTTTGCGGTGTGTTTGTTGAGATCGATGAATTGTGGGTTTATGATCAAGTCTATCTGTGAATAATATTTGAATCTTCTCTGAATTCTTTTATGTATGATTGGTTATCTTTGCAAGTCTCTTCGAATTATCAGTTTGGTTTGGCCTACTAGATTGATCTTTCTTGCAACACTACTAGGAAAAGGGCTATAGATGGAATGGACACTAATGGCGCACCTGTCATGTGGTGCGCCACTACTATATAGCAGTGGCGCACCATGTGCTGGTGCGCCATTAGTGTGGAAGACACTAATGGTGCACCTGGCACATGGTGCGCCACTAGTAACAAATTTTTTATTTATTTTTCCAAACATACTAATGGCGCATCACTGCACGGTGCGCCATTACTAGTGCTAACTAGTAATGGCGCACCGGCTACACAGTGCGCCACAACTATTGCTTTTTATTCTTTTTTTTTGCAAAACTACTAATGGCGCACCGTAGCATAGTGCGCCATTACTAGTTTAAACTAGTAATGGCGCACTGTGCCACGGTGCGCCATTAGATTTTTTTATTTTTTTGCAAAACTTCTAATGGCGCATCAGCAGTAGGTGCGCCATTAGTAACCAGGGTTACTAATGGCGCATTTGCAGGTGGTGCGCCATTAGTAACCTGGGACCAACAAGATATTTTGGACAGCCCACCTACCCACTCACTTTCCCCACTTCATTCTCCACCTCCTCCTCCAAGCTTATCTCGGTTTCCTCCTCCTCCTCACCTCATTTGCACCATAGATTCATCCAAATTAAGTGGTTAAATTACCTTTTTTGATAGGTAAGTAAGGGGGAAGCTATCTTTATGTTGTTCTCCCTCTCCAACAACATGCACATGCACTTTTTGTGGCCTAGCTAGATCTATGTATGTTCGTGGTGTTGCATATGTTTGTGGTGTTGCATATATGTTTGTGTTTGCAGGTACCAGTATTTGAAATGCGATAGTTGCCAATATTTTGCCGGATTGTTGATTCATTTCCGTTTCGGCGAGAATTTTGGCACTATGCATTCTTTTTGGTCCTATTTTTAGGGAAAGTCATGCCAAATTTTTTCTTGGTTCTAAAATATCGTTTTGCTCTACCCCGCAGGCGACCATGGTCCGCATGATGACCGAAGGCATCGTGAATAGGTTTTTGAGCTCCGCGAAGGCCGAGATGCTTCAAAAGAACGAGACGGAGATAAGATGTCCGTGTCGAAGATGCAAGCTGAAGAGCCTTATTGCGGACCCGGATTCCGGGCAGGTGCGGGACCACCTGCTCTTGCGTGGTTTCATGGATGGCTATCGGTGGCAAGGTGATGAAGATGACTATGAAGTCGTCCATGGGGGCCGGGCAAGAAATGAGGAAGGGCAGCAAGACAACCACCGCGGCTCGGGCGGGCGAGAAGACAAAGAATCTCCAGGACATGATCACGACGGTGATGCTGTACACAGTCATCATGTAGAAGATGCCAGACATGATGATGAGGAAGATGCCGGAGCAGACGAAGGGCATGATCATGAAGATGAAGATGCCGGCGGAGCAGACGACGATGGACCATCGATGGGCTGGGTGCAGGACCCTCATATTCAAGAGCTGCTTCTCAAGCAGACGGATAACGCAAGAGCTGCCGCCCGAGAGAAAGCCAAGCTGGATCAACTGGAGATAGACGCGGTTACTCCATTGTATGAAGGATGCAGGCCCGAGGATACCCGCCTGAAAGTAACGCTCATGGCTCTGGAGATGAAGGTAAACCACAAAATGACCGACGCATGCTTCGACGAGAACATGTCATTCTGGCACGAACGTCTTCCCAAGGGGAACAAGTGCCCGACCAGTTTCGAGGAGGCGAAGAAAATCATGTGTCCTCTGGATTTACCGCACGTGAAATACCATGTGTGCATGAACAATTGCATCATTTATCGGGACGAGCACGCGGAGTCTACCATATGTCCGGTGTGCGGCGTCACTCGATACAAGAAGAGGAAGAAAGCTCCTCAAAAAGTGGTGTGGTACTTTCCGATCACTCCTCATCTGCAGCGGTATTTCGCGGACCCTAAGGAAGCAAAGCTCCAGCGTTGGCACGCGGATAGGGAGGAGAAGAAGCGAGAAGATGACGCAAATGATCCGGAGATAAATAAAAAAGACAAGATGCTGAGTCACCCAAAGGATGCGAGCCAGTGGCAAGCATTGAACTTCGAACACCCAGAATTTGGGAAGGATCCAAGGAACATCGTGCTGGGTGCGAGCACCGATGGAGTCAATCCGTTTGGCAGCTAGAGAAGCACACATAGCACCTGGCCTGTGTTTGTGTGGATGTACAACCTTCCCCCTGGTTGTGCATGAAGAGGAAGTACATTCACATGAGTATGCTAATTGAAGGGCCGAAAAAACCAGGGAATGACATCAATCTGTATCTGGGGCTGCTGAAAGAGGAGCTAGACACGCTGTGGAAAACGCCAGCCAATACGTGGGATGCCGCAGAGAAAGAATATTTCCCTATGAGAGCCGCACTGCTCACGACGGTGCACGACTATCTCGGTTACGGATATCTCGCGGGGCAGGTGGTCCACGGATTTTCTCGATGCATCAGGTGCATGGATGACACAATGTATCGCCAGCTAGATAGAGATTCTGGGTCTTCCAAAACCGTGTTCATGGGACATCGAAGGTGGCTTCGCGACGATGACCCATGGAGGAAACGCAAGGATCTGTTCGATGGTGAAACCGAACCCCGAAGACACCCGCGCACGAGGAGCGGCGAGGAAAGAGACCAGCTGTTGAAAAATTGGAAAGATTGCCCACTGCCGGGAAAGAAGCAAAAGGCGCCAGAGTCGGGAAAGAAGTGAAAGGCGCTAGAGCCGCTGCTGAAGGTATGGAAAACGAGGTCTGTTTTCTGGGGCTTGCCGTACTAGAAGATCCACCGTGTGCCTCACAGCCTTGATGTCATGCATATCACGAAGAACGTGTGCGAGAGTCTACTTGGTACCCTGCTCAACATGCCAGAGAGGACCAAAGATGGGCCGAAAGCAAGGGCAGACTTGAAATCAATGGGCATCGGGGAGGAGCTTCACGCTAATGATGATGATGATGAGGCGAAGCAGGACACGGAAAGTCGTCGCAAAGGCAAAAAGTCCAAGAAGACCGGAAATGACTACCCTCCTGCGTGCTTCACTCTAAGTTAGGAGGAGATCGAGCAGTTTTTCACCTGCCTCGTAGGAGTAAAACTTCCTTATGGTTACGCGGGGAAGATAAGCAGATACCTAGACCCAGCGAAGCAGAAGTTCAGCGTGATGAAGTCTCACGACTGTCACATGCTGATGACGCAGATACTTCCAGTTGCAATCCGTGGGATCATGGACGCGCACGCCCGTGAAACGCTATTTGGCCCATGCAACTTTTTCGACGTCATCTCTCGGAAGTCGGTTCGCGTGAGGCAACTCAGAAGGCTACAGGAAGAGATCGTGGTGATATTATGTGAGCTTGAGATGTACTTCCCGCCCGCATTCTTCGATGTTATGGTGCATCTGCTGGTCCATATCGTGGAGGATATCATCCAACTCGGGTCGACGTTCCTGCATAGCATGATGCCGTTCGAAAGGATGAATGGTGTCATCAAAGGATATGTTCGCAACATGTCACGTCCATAGGGAAGCATAGCCAGGGGCTTTCTGACCGAAGAGTGCATCTCCTACTGCACGAATTATCTAGGCATCGAGGAGCCCGTTGGTCTGCCCGTCAACAGGCACCTCGGCAGGCTCGCTGGATGGGGTCACCGTGAGGGTCGCCGCGAAATGCATGTCGACTTCGAGGGTCGACTCGCCGACTTTGAAAGAGCAAACCTAGTCGCGCTACAACACATAGACGTGGTCGATCCTTGGGTGGTAGAGCACAAAACCTTTATTGAGAAGACGTACAATGACCGAGGCCAACAGAGGACGGACGGAGATATAATCAAAGAGCACAACTCATGTTTCATGCGTTGGTTCAAGCAGAAGCTTCTGTCCTACCCTTTACATGAGGATTCTTCCACGGAAGAACAACTCATATTCGCCTTGTCACAGGGCGCCGAGCACAACCTGATGACCTATGAGGTGTACGATATCAACGGCTACACATTCTACACCGAGGACAAGGACATGAAGAGTGATGGTTATCAGAACTCCGGGGTAATGATGGAATCCTACACCGGTAACGACAAGGACAGATACTACGGAAGGATCGAGGAGATCTGGGAGCTGAGCTACGCTGGAGAGAAGGTCCCGATGTTCCATGTCAGATGGGCCAAGAGCGTCCTAAAAGAAGACCGGTATTTCACCACCATGGTTATACAAGAAACCAAATCCAAGACCGCGGGTGCAAACGTCACCGCGAAAAATGAGCCATGGGTACTGGCTTCCCAAGTGGACCAATGCTTTTTCATTACCGACCCGTCAAAGCCCAGTCGTGTTGTCATGAGGAGAGGCAAAAGGGAGATCATCGGAATGGATGGAGTAGCCAATGAGCAAGACTTCGACAAGTACGGTGACCCAAAGATCGAACATGACGACGACGATGAAGTAGCAGCATACACCACAAGAAGAAGCAGGACCACCCTACCTAAAGGATGTCCATTCCACAGAAGAACTCCATTTGCAAAAAAGAAGGGCAAGAAGATTGGGAACAGATAGCTAGCTAAGATCGATTGTATTTAAATCATAGCCTTCATTTCTCAATTGTATTTCATGGGCACTTTTTGAACTCATGAATGTTTTTAAATTTCATGGACACTTGATCTCGATCCCCCTCCATCTCGATCGCTATCCCACCTCGCTAGATCCGGTCCCCCTTGCCGCCGAGCACCCCCCGCACCATCTCCCCCGCTCCACCGGCCGCCGCCGCCGACCCCCCACACCCTCCCCCACTCCACCGCCGCCGCCGACCCACCGCACCCTCCCCCGCTCCATCGTCCGCCGCCGCCGACCCCCGGCCCGCACCCTCCCCCACTCCACCGCCGCCGACGACCCCCGTCGCCACCGAAAAAAACAAATTTGATTATATTTTCAAATAATAAATTTGATGATATTTTCAAATAATAAATTTGATGATATATTTTCATATTCATAAATATTTTCAAATAACAAATTTGATGATATTTTTTAAAAAATTATTACTATTTTTATAAAAAATATTACTGTTATGATTTAAACAAGTTTGAACATATTTAAACACAAATAAATATCAAACATCATTTTAAATGCATCAAAACAAAAATTGGGGAGCCTGGGAATCGAACCCAAGACCTCCTAGTGTGTGTGTTGCATGCTGACCAGTCAGGCTAGTGGGCGTGTTCTGATGGAGATAGGGTTAGGTGGAATATAACCTGACCAGTCGGGCTAGTAATTAAAACAAAATTCTAATGGCGCACCAGGGGGAGGTGGGCCATTAGAATCGTCGTACTTATGGCGCACTTGGGGGAGGTGCGCCATTGCTAACCCTCCCCCCACTCCACCTATTCCCCTCGCACTGTGGCCTCCCTCCCTCCCTCGCCAGATCCCCCACTCGACCCCAACCGTACGCCGCCGCCCCCTTGCTCCGCCCCCTCCGTCCGCCGCGCTTGCGCGCCGTCGGCGACGCCGCCGCCGCTGTGGTCTTGCGCTGCCCCGACACCGCCGCCCCGACCCCCGCGGGACTCCACCCGCGCCGCCCCCGCGCCCCCGAATGGGATCGGCCGAGCGCGCGCCGCCCGCTCCTCTCCTCCTCCCTCCGACGAGCGAGGGCCTCCTCCGGCCCCTGCAGCAGCCGGCGAGCGCAGCCCCGACGCACCCACCCCGCCTGCCCCTGCTGTCCTCCGCCACCGGCCCCTGCTCTCCTTCGACCGCGGCGAGTGAGGACCCGGACGAGCTCGGACCCCGACCCCGACCCCTTCGCCGATCCTGACCCCTCCGGCGACCAGGTACCTCTCCTCCTTCCTCCTTCCTCCCTCTCTCCACCATTCCCCATTCCCTCCCTCCCTCCCCTCGACCGTGGCAGTGTTTGTTTTAGTGACAAATATGATCAATAGGCAATACTAGTGGATATTAGGCCTTTTTACAAGCAATAATAGTTGGTAATGTACCTGGATGTCTGTGGGCGATGCTCAGGTGGTATGTATGATGTCTCCGCTTTTTTTGAGATTACTGCTGCTATCTCACCAGATTATATGTAGTGTGTCATTCTTGCTATGGTCATGTAAGAGAAATGCTCTGCCTTGCAAATTTTACCATGAGATTTGGGGTAATCAGCTAGTTCTGGTCAAAGCAAGTGGTTTTCCTGAGCTATGCCTTGGTTAGAAAATGATGCATGATGGTTTGTTCAGAAGAGGAATAATCCCAGGATATCACGTATCATGGGGTCAAACCTGGGACCCCTATTGTAATTTGATTTTGATTATTAACTTTTCTATGAGCAGATGAATTACAGTGTTTGTGTTGTAATGAAACTTGAGCTGAAATAGAACTTGACAGCCTGTACAGTGAATATATACAGTCATTGTAATTTTTGGAAGTAATTTTTGGTGTCAAATCACTCAAGCAGTAACTGAATTTTCAAACTGAACTTGACACAATACTATTCAGTTATTTGCTTGGACAGTAGTATGTATGCTCATCACTTTATGTATGGTGTTATGCCCTGTTATCTCTGTTCAGTTGACTAATGAAGTAGTAGGCTCATCCATGGTACAAGTTCACATGTGAACAGTTGAAATTAGTCAGGACATCCCGTACTGATAGATGTAAATTGTGTCCAGTAGGCTTTGAAGCACCGGTTTTTCCGGTTTCTAACTCTGAATCTGATATAAACCATACTGTTGGCATAAGTGGTCTTTTGTATATGTGATGATGCTTTGTTAATATAAAGCTATAGATGATGTTGTACTTGTGATGATGCTACTTGTGATCTTCTGAAATGACCCATTGGCAACTTCATTACGCTGGTATAATAATATTACAGGTACCCCGAGAGGCCCTTGAGTTTGCTGGAATGTCGATTAACTTCTGTTCTGGTAAATTTGGGTACTCCATATGTCCTATTTTCAGCAAAGGTCATGCTGAAAATTTCCGTGAATTTTAGCATGACTTTGCTAAAAATAGGACATATGGGGTACTTGCGACTAATGCATGGGCCGGGGTATCTTAGTACTTAGTTAAGTAGGATCAACTGCCCCGCCATTCTTGCTGCATAGGTGGCAATAGAGCCAAGTGTTTAGTGCCAAGTGATTAGGCCCAACCTAGGGTGCCTCGGCATCGATAAACCCTAAATGATGAAAACTTAACTTAGCATTTAGGGTGCCTCGGCGTCGACAAACCCTAAATGATGAAACCTTGGCTTCTATAAGGTGCCTCGGTGTTGATGAGAACCTAAATGATGTACGCTTAGGCTTTTAGGGTGCCTCGGCGTCGACAAACCCTAAATGATAAAAGCTTAGCTTTTAGGATGCCTTGGTGTCGACAAACCCTAAATGATGAGACCATGATCTTGTTCCTTGACAATAACCAACTTTTTGACCAAACTTTTTTCCTATTTAGAGCGAAACATGGCCCACAATGATGAGGCCGGTGGTTCGGGCGGCAAGCAATTCTGGGAGCTGTCCCAGGAGATGGAGGAACAACCTCACCGCTATGAGGACACCGCGGAAGACACCGATCCTGACTACACAACCCCTACTGTTGTCGGGGATGACACCACTGATGGTGCCGCCGAGGATGCCACCACTGATGATGGCGGCGCACGCACAGATGGCAGCCATCCAAAGAAGCAACGGAAGGACCGGCGCCCGAACGCGCTCCGCACCGTCAAGGAGGAATTTACTCAAGTGGACTCCGACGGGCATCCAACGGAGCCCAAACATATAGTCAAGGGGTACTCGGTTCAGCTCGGGTGCATTCTCCGGAGCACCATCTCGATCAACACCGAGAACCTTAGGCATAAGGACCGAGGGAATTTCAAAACACACGCCTCTCAGGGAATAAAGTGAACAGTGCCGCCCTCACGAGGATGAGCACAGCCCTGTCTACTTGGAGAAGCGCGGTGAAGAGAATGATTGAGAAAGGTGATAGTTATGAGAAGATCAAGGCAAAAAATCCTTCGATCAGCGAAGAGGACTACAAGGAGTTCAAGATCAAGTGCGAGAGCACTGCAAGCTCCGAATCAAGTCAGTGGGGGAAAGAAATGCGGGAGTTGAACTTAGGGGAACACAAACTCGGTCCCGGTGGTTACAGAGTGGCGGAGCCTATATGGGACAAGGAGGACGCGGAGCGTGCCGAGCAAGGCCTACCGCCCCGCTTCGAGAAATACAGCAGTGACAAGCAGACCAGGAACTATGTCAGGGCCCGGTACAAGGAGGACCCGATAACAAAGGAGCTTATCACGGATCCGAAGACCAGGGCGCTTGAGCTTGTTTTGGTGAAGGAGACTGAAAGCAGTAGCGTGGGGTCATCTCAGAGCACCCCTGCTTGGGACAGCACTCTAAATAGGGCGTTGAACGTAATGAAAAACAAGGACAAGCTCACTAAGACGTCGTCAGCTGGTCGTGTGGCCGGCAAAGGCTTGTCCACAAAATGGTCGTCATACTATACCTCTGGTGGGCAAAAGGAGAAAAAGACCAGCTCGGAAAGCCAGTCGCGCGAGGTTGAAGCACTCAAGGCACAAGTGGTGCGGATTCCGGAGATTGTCCAAGAGCAAGTGCAACAACAACTGGGATCGATGCTCACTGGCATTATGCCTACCTTGATTCATGGGATAACGACGTGGATTGCGGGTGGCCAACAGGGGCCGCCCTCGATTCCCAGCTTCACGGCCAGCAACTCGCACAACGCGCAGGCGGCGCCATTGGTGTCTCCGGCGGCGGCGGTATTGGTGTCTCCGACGCCGGCACGACCGGCATTGGAGCTTAATGCACCCGGGTGTACGCCGGCTGGCACCTCGCCAGCAAGCGGCCCCTCCGTCAGTTGCACGCCCGCCATTGGCGATGCCTCGACATTAGCCGAGCTCGACGCCATCATCATGGTAACTAATTATGCCTCTCGGCCGAGGACTTCATCTCCTTGCCTTTGACTGGGCATCCCTGACGCCCTACATGTTTTCGCAGGGCGCCGCTGACGTTCCGTGCACTCTCCTGCACTTCGTGAACGATGAGTTGGTCGATATCGCCAAGGGCAAAATCGTTCAACCAGGCAACCCCGTGTTCCACGGTAAACCGATGCCACCCACCGTGTATAGGGTTCAACTGGTTCGGGTGCTGCCAGGCTGCGACGAGTTGTTACCTCCGATTCAACCCGCCGGGGCCGAAGAAGATGATCTGATGACCCTCAGCGCATGCCTAAGCTGGCCCCTGCTTTGGCTGAAGAGCCGGATTCGTTTGGGGGTGGGGGACACCACCCCAAAGACAACACCGCCAGTCGTGCCGGCGCCAAGCCATGGCAAGACCGCTGCAACGCTACCGGACATGTCGGACATCCCTATGGCACAGGATCCGAACATGCATATGACACAGGATCTGGACGACGACGACAACGACGACGGCCGTACATTTAGCAATGTCGATAAGTACTTTGCCAAACATGGGTACGATGACGAATTCTGTAGGCCTCTTTCTCAAGAACCCAACCAAGACGACCGCGGTCTAGCTGGTACGGCGGAGAAACCCAGTTGCAACAGGCGTCGTCTGGCGTTCAGTTCTCAGGAGACGCCTCCAGCTGCCGACTTCACCGAGCCTCAGATAGCCAAGGTGCCAAATATTATCAGCCCCAACACACTCAAGAAGGCGGTCTGTGAGGAGAACTCGGTCGCATTACAACAGAAGAAGAAGGGACGGAAAAGAAAGAGTAACAAGGGTGCGAGCCAGCCGGCACCGAGTATGATCCGTGCTCAGGACGGGCCACCTTCACCTAAGGATATCTCGAGGAGGGTGCTTGTGGCGGGTAGGGCGATGCTACCGACAAATATGCTCAATGCTGCAACTGGTGCTATGGGGATTCTGCATGACAGTGTTCTTTCTTTGGAGAAGCGGCGTCTCAGAGAGAATGATGTGGCATACCCGGTTTTCGTGGCCAAGGTTCCAGAGGGCAAGGGCTTTGTGGATGGCGCCATCGGGGGTACGATCGTCCTGCGGTTTGATGACATCTTTGCTATGTTTAACCTTCATCCGCTGCACTACACCTTCGTTCAGCTGTTTTTGCTGAGTATGGAGATGTGGATCATTAGAGACAAGACCCTGGACATCGTGATAGTCGACCCCTTCTACATGCGTGCCAAGCTCTTGGGCAGCGCTGGGGACCGCCAAGTCACGAGTTCACACCTCGAAGGCGTCATTCTGGCAAACCCAGATAAGGATAACTTCCTCGTGGCTTACTTTCCCGAGTAAGTCATCCCTTAACCGCCCCGTAACATATGATTTCTTAGATTTCGATCGTTCTTTTTTTCTAACATTCCGTGTTCTATGCAGTGACACACATTGCACACTCATCCTCTTAAGCCCGAAATATTCCATGGCCACGTATCTCGACCCGAACCGTGACTCCAAGATAGACAACACAAATATCAAGAAAGTTCTTGATGATGTTCTCCCCGGATACGCCAAATCTGGAGGCACCTTCACTAAGGTAGTTCATAAGTACGGCAAGCACGTGTTCGCCCACAATACGATGTTCTGCTGCGTCAAGCACCCGCCTGGCGGTCAGAAGGATGCCTACTACGCCCTCCATCACATGCGGGCGATCATAAGGGACCATCATCACCTTCTGCTACCAGATAATCTCAAAGATTGGGCCGCGAGCTTGTCAGCAATCCAGGACGCGGACATTAGACAAGAATTCTTTCGCATCTAGTCGGAGTTTGCGGACATCATCCATCAAGATGTCCTTCATACCTCGGGGCAGTTCTACCTCAGATATCAACCGTCTAACAGTGAGATAGACGGAACACTACAAATGCAGGCTGACAACGCCCGCGATTTCATGACCATCATGACAGACGGCGGCTTCATCCATGCTCCGGTCCCATGAGTCGAGTCGATAGTAGTGATGCTATGTGTAGTTCTGAAACATTGATTGGCTCATGTTGTAATTAAACTTTAATAAACGTGTATGTCTCTTTGGTTTGGACAGTCATTCAACTTAGATGTAATCGATGCTATTTATTAGTAGGACCATGAATCGTGCTATTAATGTCTTTCTTTTCTCTTCCGATCCTTTTGTTGCATACTTATATATTGCTTATGTATTGTCTGTTGTTTGGCTTGTCCATAGAGATGCCATTGTATGTCGTGTACAAGGGTAAGGTTCCCGGAGTCTACGACGACTGGGAGGAGTGTCGGAGACAGGTTCACTGTTTTAGTGGTAACAGTTACAAAGGGTACACCACTAGGGCGGAGGCGGAATCTAGATACGCCCTCTATCTAGCGGGAGAGAGGAGGGGGCGTTGGAGGAACCGGATGAAGACTAGTTTCATCGCGACGATGCTTATCATGATGACCGCAGCTCTCTTCTATGTGATGGTAGTTTAGATGATCGATATCGACTTGTAATGTGAAGACAAACTCGCTACTCGCGGTCTCGAGACTTGTAATGTTCTATCTTTGTTCGGTCTATTGAATTCGGAGACTAATATGATGAATTGTATTCGAAGACTAATCTTCTATTGTATTTGATGAATCTGCTATTGCTGTGTGCTGTTGTCTAAATTCTGTACAATAATATATTTTGTAACCTGTGAAAATATCAGAAATGAAAAAAAAATCCCTAATATTCATACTAGTGGCGCACCACACAAGACACTAATGGCGCACTGTGATAATCACACTAATGGCGCATCAACCACTGGTGCGCCATTAGTATGCCAAAGCACATGGGTACATATGGCCCCCTAGGAGGCATTTTAATGGCGCACTGTGGGCTATACTAATGGCGCACTACGTGGTGCGCCATTAGAATTTAATTCTAATGGCTTGATGCTAGTGGCGCACCAGTAGTGCGCCATTAGTAGGTAAAACTGGTGCGCCACTAGCATGCCTTTTCCCAGTAGTGTAATGGGAGAAGTGCTTAGCTTTGGGTTCAATCTTGCGGTGTCCTTTCCCGGTGACAGTAAGGGCAACAAGGCACGTATTGTATTGTTGCCATCGAGGATAACAAGATGGGGTTTTCTTCATATTGCATGAGTCTATCCCTCTACATCATGTCATCTTGCTTAAGGCGTTACTCTGTTCTAAACTTAATACTCTAGATGCATGCTGGATAGCGGTTGATGAGTGGAGTAATAGTAGTAGATGCAGGCAGGAGTCGGTCTACTTGTCTCGGACGTGATGCCTATATACATGATCATACCTAGATATTCTCATAACTATGCTCAATTCTGTCAATTGCTCAACAGTAATTTGTTCACCCACCATAGAATACTTATGCTCTTGAGAGAAGCCACTAGTGAAACCTCTGCCCCCTGGGTCTATCTTTATCATACTGGTCTCCTACTACTTAGTTATTTCCTTTGCTATTTACTTTGCCTTTATTTTACTTTGCATCTTTTGTCATAAAAATACCAAAAATATTATCTTATCATATCTATCAGATCTCACTCTCGTAAGTGGCCCTATAGGGATTGACAACCCCTATTTGGATTGGTTGCGAGGATTTATTTGTTTTGTGCAGGTGCGAGGGACTCGCTGTAGCCTCCTACTGGATTGATACCTTGGTTCTAAAAAACTGAGAGAAATACTTATGCTACTTTGTTGCATCATCCCTTCCTCTTCGGGGAAAACCAACGCAGTGCTCAAGAGGTAGCACGCCAAATCAAAGTAAGACGTTGGTGGTAAGCAGTATGACTATTGTCGCCCACAACTCATTATGTTCTACTCGTGCATATCATCTACGCATAGACCTGGCTCTGATGCCACTGTTGGGGAACATAATAATTCAAAAAAATTCATATGATCATAGCAACGAGAGAGGAGAGTGTCTCCACATACCCTCATAGACCGAAAGTGGAAGCGGTATGTTAACGCGGTTGATGTAGTCGAACATCTTCACGATCCAACCGATCCAAGTATCGAACGTACGACACCTCCGTGTTCAGCACACGTTCAGCATGATGACGTCCTTCGAGCTCTTGATCCAGTTGAGGGTCGAGGGAGAGTTCCGTCAGCACGACAGTGTGGCGACGGTGTTGGTAATGTGATCCGCGCAGGGCTTCGCCTAAGCACTACGACAATATGACCGAGGTGGTAAACTGTGGAGCACATGGCTAAAGAACAACTTATGTGTCTTTGGGGTGCCCCCTGCCCCTGTATATAAAGGAGGAGGGGAGGAGGCAGCGGACCTAGGGGGCACGCTAAAGGGGGAGTCCAACAAGGACTCCCAATCCTAGTTGGACTCCCTTTCCTTTTCCGGAGGGGGAAAGAGGGAAGGGAGAGGAAGAGGAGAAGGAAAAGGGGGGGGCTCCCTAGTCCAATTCGGACTCCCTATAGGGAGGGGGCGCGGCTACCCCTTGTGGGTTGCCTCCCCTCTCCCCTATGGCCCATGTAGGCCCAATATCCCCCCCCCCCAGGGGGAGGGTTCCAGTAACCCCTCGGTACTCCAGAAAAATACCCGAATCACTCAGAACCATTCTGATGTCCGAATTGAAGGAAATATGCCCTAGAGGCAATAATAAAGTTGTTATTTATATTTCCTTATATCATGATAAATGTTTATTATTCATTCTAGAATTGTATTAATCGAAACTTAGTACATGTGTGAATACATAGACAAAACAGAGTGTCCCTAGTATGCCTCTACTTGACTAGCTCGTTAATCAAAGATGGTTAAGTTTCCTGACCATAGACATGTGTTGTCATTTGATGAACGGGATCACATCATTAGGAGAATGATGTGATGGACAAGACCCATCCATTAGCTTAGCATAATGATCGTTTAGTTTTATTGCTATTGCTTTCTTCATGACTTATACATATTCCTCTGACTATGAGATTATGCAACACCCAAATATCGGAAGAACACTTTGTGTGCTATCAAACATCACAACGTAACTGGGTGATTATAAAGATGCTCTACAGGTGTCTCCGATGGTGTTTGTTGAGTTGGCATAGATCGAGATTAGGATTTGTCACTCCGTATATTGGAGAGGTATCTCTGGGCCCTCTCGGTAATGCTCATCACTATAAGCCTTGAAAGCAATGTGACTAATGAGTTAGTTGCGGGATGATGCATTACGGAATGAGTAAAGATACTTGCCGGTAACGCGATTGAACTAGGTATAATGATACCAACGATCGAATCTCAGGCTAGTAACATACCGATGACGAAGGGAATAACGTATGTTGTTATGCGGTTTGTCCAATAAAGATCTTCATAGAATATGTAGGAGCCAATATGAGCATCAAGGTTCCGCTAATGGTTATTGACCGGAGATGTGTCTCGGTCATGTCTACATAGTTCTCGAACCCGTAGGGTCTGTACACTTAACGTTCGATGACGATTTGTATTATGAGTTATGTGATTTGATGACCGAAGTTTGTTTGGAGTCCTGGATGAGATCACGGACATGACGGGGATTCTCGAAATGGTCGAGACATAAATATTGATATATTGGATGATTTTGTTTGGACACCGGATGAATTCTGGGAGGTACCGGATAATTATCGGAGTGCCAGAGGGTTATCGGAACCCCCCGAGGGAACTAATGGGCCTTAGTGGGGAGAGAGAAGGGCCACAAGGGGCTGGCCGCCCCTAACGACGACATGTACCTAGGGTAGGGTCATAGGCCTGACCTAGACACCCTCCCCAAGGACATTGACCTAAAGTTAGAAGCATTCGAGGGATACCATCATTCACTCGACCATAAACATTCCACTCGGAAGATTCAAGTTCACTCGACCAGGGAGTACTCACTCGACCATAACAAGAATCACTCGACAGATAGAAGATCTAAAGTCACTCTGTATGGCAACGGTTAGGCATTACCCTGTAGACTTAATAGTCATTCATGTATCTTTACTGCTGGCGTTATCAGTAACGCCCCATCTTTATGTACCTTAAACCCTGTGTAACTGAGGGCTGGAGGGGTCCGGCGCACTCTATATAAGCCACCCCTCCTCTAGCACAAGGGTTCGCACCCCCTGTAACTTCACGCATAATCCAATTGACCGAGCCTCCGGGCACCGAGACGTAGGGCTATTACTTCCATCGCGAAGGACCTGAACTCGTACATCTTGCGTGCACAATCTCACGTAGCTAGGATCTTGCCTCTACATTCTTACCCCCCTACTTAACTGTCAGACTTAGAACCACGACAGTTCGCGCCCACCGTGGGCCAGGTGTCTTAGCGACTTTCCGGTGAGGTTGTAATTTTCTCCGACTCTTTTCATCATGGTTTCCGGCGGAGATTTGGCTGAGGGCCATGAGTTCCGTCTCGGCGCGCTCGTCTTCATCGCCGACGACTCCGCTTGGCTTTAGGAAGCTGCTCTCAATGTCGAGGCTCTCCCCTTCCGCGGAGCGACGCACTTTCGTGCGTGCGTTCGCGGTGTCCTACTCCGGCAGCCGTCAACCCAGTATCGGTCGGCTCCCGCAGTACCTTCGCTCCCCACTGCTCGCCGTTGCAAGCGATCCGGTCGGTCGCGGCTTGAGCGATTGGTGAAGCACGCGGTGGCACATCAATCGGCCACCCCTCAAGTCACGGCAATTGAGCCCGACGAATCTCTCTACGGACTATTCGACCTATCGACCGGCTCCGTTGACACCTTGTCCGAGTGCGACAGCAGCGACCCCGCGGCAGAAGTCCTGATGGTCGACACGCCCCGCAGCCCGCCTGACATCCGTCGCAATGACGGCAATGACGGCGGAGGCGAGCCATCGCGTATTCATGAAGAGTATCATCCCGAAACTCTCTCTTCTCAGCAGAGGGAGGAACTTCACCACCACAATACGGAGGCCCTACACATGCCTGTTGTTGGAGAGACCTCTGAGGCTCGGGCCTTGGAGGCAGTGCGTTTAGCCACTTTGGCTGAGCACACTCAACTAGAGAATCTTCAGCGTTCACTCGACGAACGTACGCGGCGGCAGATCCCCGAGTCTAGTCGACGACAGCAGCAATTTTTCCACAGGAACCACAAGTACACCGCACTCCGATTCATAATCTCACTGCTGCAGCCCGTACAGCGGAGTCTATTCAGCCATCCCAGTCGGAGGCTGGAAGGGGTTTGATGCAGATCAGAGCATTACTCCGGGCGGCAGGAGAGCAGAACACAGCAGTATCTCAGTCGCGTAACAGAATTCATAGCAGATCCGTTGTAGCTGACACCATCCAGTCGGCTCACAGCCCAAGATCGCCTCCATGGCGTGAAGGGCAAGGGTATCGCTAGGGGCAGTACTCTGGTCGGAACCGCGAGCAGCACGATCGTCGGCTCGACCATGACGACCGCCGTCGAGTGCCTACGCCCCCTCCGAGGAGCGAATCATATGTGCCCCGACATTATGATGATAGGCGCCCGAACAGTGAAGAGCGGAGGAGGCCGATCGATCCAAGAGAACCAGGGTTTGACGCAAGGTCAATTCTGGTGCAAGGTTTGGTAGACAGGAATCGGGCTCATAGAGAAGGGCGGGACAGAGATCGTCCGACTGGAGGCAGAATACATGTTTCTGGTCCCGAGTGTTTCAGCAGGGCTGTCAGAGCAGCAGAGATCCCTCCCAACTTCAGGTTGGCGACCGGGGTCAGTAAGTTCACCGATGAATCAAAGCCTGACACTTGGCTTGAAGACTACCGAGTGGCTGTGCAGATCGGAGGAGGAAATGATGAAGTGGCCATGAAGCACCTTCCCTTGATGCTTGAGGGGTCATCTAGAGCTTGGTTGAATCAGTTGACTCCGAGCAGTATATTCAGCTGGGAGGAGTTGGCTCGAGTGTTTGTCAGAACATTTGAGGGCACATGCAAACGGCTAGCAGGATCGACGGAATTACAACATTGCGTGCAAAAACCGAATGAAACTTTGAGGGATTATATTCAGAGGTGGTCCACTTGGCATCACACTATGGAGAATGTATCTCAGCATCAGGCAATTTGCGCTTTTAAAGAAGGCGTTCGTTATTGGGAGCTCAACCTGAAATTCAGTCGGACAGGAGATATGTCCCTGACCCGAATGATGGAAATACCCACTCGGTATGCAAATGGTGAAGAGGAAGGCCGACTCCACGGCGGCAAGAGTAAACCAGTCGGCCAAGATGTTGGATGAGGTAATTCCAATCGGAAGCAGAAGCACAAGGCAGAACCTACGACTCCTAGGGAAGTTGCAGCCACAACTCAAGGAAAGTTTAAAGGAAAACGTAAAGGGCCCTGGCCCCCCAAGAAGGTGAACGATGCTGCCGGAAATGACATAATGGATTTGCCATGTCACATTCCCATCAAGAAGGATGAAGAGGGAAATCTCGTCTATCCTAAGCATACCACTCGGCAGTGCTGAGTCCTTATACATCAGTTCAGAGAAAAAACCAGTGAGAAGGAAAAAGAATCTGATAAGGATGAGGACAAGGAAGAGGATGATGATGGTTTTCCGAATGTCAATTCCACTTTGGTGATTTTTGCTGATGTTGAAAGCAAAAGTAGACTGAAAGTCATCAACAGGGAAGTAAACATGGTTGCACCAGCAACACCGACATATCTGAAATGGTCAAAGACTCCTATCACATTCGACCAGTCAGATTACCCGCCGCATGTTGCCACCCCTGGGAGGCAAGCGTTGGTGGTCAACCCGGTCATTGGAGGCACCCGACTGACCAAAGTTTTAATGGATGGTGGCAGCGGATTAAACATCTTGTATGCTGAGACCCTCCGTGGGATTGTCATTCTGATGTCCAAGCTCCATGAGAGTAACATGCGGTTTCATAGAGTTATACCAGGAAAGAAAGCAGATTCACTCAGCCAGATCACCCTTGACGTGGCTTTCGGCGATTCAAAGAATTACCGGAAGGAAAAGTTTACATTTGAAGTCGTGGATTTTCACAATGCTTATCATGCTATCTTGGGCAGAACTGCGTATGCCCGTTTCATGGCTCGACCATGTTATGTGTATCTCAAGTTCAAGATGCATGGCCCCAGAGGCATGATTACAGTCACTGGTAATTGGCAGCGAGCAGAAGAGTGCTTTCAGAAGGGCTCGAAGATTGCCGATGAACAAATGGCAACAATAGAAATGGAGGAATATAAGAAGACAGCAGATCCGAGTGATTTGTTGAGAGCTAAGAAGCCTGCTTCAGAGTCCGCATTTAAGTTGTCCGGTGAAACAAAGATAGTTCATATTCACCCGACTAATCCCAATGCTGCTCCGATCCACATATCAACGACACTCGACATCAAATAGGAAGAAGCGCTCATCTAGTTCCTCCGTGAGAACTGGGACATCTTTGCATGGAAACCTTCTGACATGCCAGGTGTACCCAGAGAGCTGGCTGAGCACCGTTTGCGAGCCGACCCAAAAGTGAAACCTGTGAAAGAGTACCTTCGATGATCCGCCATGGAGAAGAGAAAGGCAATTGGCGAGGAAGTGGCTCGGCTTCTGGTAGTTGAGTTCATCCGAGAGATTTACCACTCCGAGTGGCTCGCCAATGTCGTCATGGTTCCCAAGAAGGATGATTCACTCCGTATGTGTATCGACTTTAAGCATATCAATCGGGCCTGCCCGAAGGATCATTTTCCTCTACCCCGCATTGATCAAATAGTCGACTCGACTGCGGGATGTCAGCGACTGTCCTTTCTAGACGCATATTCTGGGTATCATCAGATCCGACAGTATGGGCCCGATGGAATAAACACAGCCTTTATCACCCCATTCGGGTGCTTTTGTTATGTTACCATGCCCTTTGGTCTCAAGAATGCTGGTGCCACATTCATGCGCATGATACAAAAGTGCCTGCTCACTCAAATCAGTCGGAATGTGGAAGCATACATGGATGACATCGTGGTTAAGTCACGTAAAGGTTCCGACCTGCTGACTGACCTCGCTGAAACCTTTGCCAATCTAAGAAGATATGATATCAAGCTTAACCTGACGAAGTGTACATTTGTCGTTCCAGGCGGAAAGTTACTCGGTTTCCTTGTTCCCGAATGAGGTATCGATGCAAACCTAGAGAAAGTTGGTGCAATACTCCGAATGAAACGTCCTGTGCGCGTACACGATGTTCAGAAGCTTACTGGTTGCTTGGCCGCTTTGAGTCGGTTCATCTCTCGTCTCGGTGAAAAGGCATTACCTCTTTACCGATTCATGAAGAAATTTGATAAGTTCGAGTGGACTCCTGAAGCTGACGCAACGTTTGCAGAGCTCAAAACCCCGCTTTCCACCCAGCCGGTGCTCACTGCTCCAGTTAGCAAAGAACCTCTATTGATTTATATTCTAGCCACTGGACAAGTTGTCAGTACAGTACTCACGGTCGAGCGGGAAGAAGAAGGTAAAACTTATAAAGTTCAGCGCCCAGTGTACTATATTTCTGAAGTCTTAACTCCATCCAAGTAGAGGTATCCGCATTACCAGAAGTTGGTCTATGGAATTTACTTGACTGCGAAGAAGGTAGCACATTATTTCTCAGATCACTCCATCACAGTCGTCAGCGATGCTCCATTGTCAGAAATTTTGAACAATAGAGATGCAACCAGTCGAGTGGCAAAGTGGGTGATTGAACTCCTTCCGTTGGATATCAAGTTTGAGGCAAAGAAAGCAATCAAGTCCCAAGCAATAGTAGATTTCCTCGTCGAGTGGATTGAACAGCAACAACCAACTCAAGTCCAGTCGGAACATTGGACTATGTTCTTTGATGGATCCAAAATGTTGAGTGGTTATGGTGCTGGAGTTGTTCTAGTGTCCCCACGAGGTGACAAACTCAGTTATGTCCTTCAGATTCACTTGGATTCCTCCAACAATGAGGCTGAGTACGAAGCTCTTTTGTATGGGTTGCGAATGGCCATTTCATTCGGCGTCCGTCGCCTAATGGTCTTCGGTGACTCAGATTTGGTGGTTAATCAAGTGACGAAAGAGTGGGATGTTAGAAGCCCGGCTATGACTGGCTATTGCAATGCAGTTAGAAAGTTAGAAAAGAAGTTCGAAGGTCTAGAGCTCCACCATATTCCCCGACTAAAGAACCAGGCAACAGATGACCTGGCT
Source organism: Triticum aestivum (assembly GCF_018294505.1). Classification (NCBI taxonomy): domain Eukaryota; kingdom Viridiplantae; phylum Streptophyta; class Magnoliopsida; order Poales; family Poaceae; genus Triticum; species Triticum aestivum. The sequence goes on along the minus strand of NC_057803.1, from coordinate 74,964,149 downwards.
AAGATAGGTTCCAAGAGAGAGCCCATTCCTAGCAATGTGTTCTTGGAGCATCTTCACACACCATAAGTCTAGGAAGATCCCTTCACAGAAGATCCCCCGCAACCTAAGAGTTCCGCTGATCCGACTGAAGTTGAAATCCCAGCTATGGTCGACCTAGTCATGGAAGTTTTGGCCGTCATTCATGATTGGACTGTACCGTACATCGTATTTTGCTATGATCTTGAGGGAATAAAATAAAAGAGAAGAAATAAAAAGAAATAAAGAGATCATATGGATCTTATGGAGAGTAATGAGCTCACATATAAAGAGTGCGATGAATAAAAGTTGTTGAGAGTTGACAAACATAGTTTTGGTCATCATTGCAATTAATAGGAAGTAATAAAGAAAGAGAGGTTCACATATAAATATACTATCTTGGACATCTTTTATGATTGTGAGTACTCATTAAAGTATGACATGTTAAAGAGTTGACGTTGGACAAGGAATACAACGTAATGGGTTATGTTTTCTTACATCTGAGATAAATTATATTCTCATGGATCATCCAACATGTTGAGCTTGCCTTTCCCTCTCATGCTAGCCAATTTCTTTGCACCAAGTAGAGATACTACTTGTGCTTCCAAACATCCCTAAACCATGTTTTGCCATGAGAGTCCACCATATGTACCTATGCATTGAGTAAGATCCTTCAAGTAAGTTGTCATCGGTGCAAGCATTAAAAATTCCTCTCTAAATATGCATGACTTATTAGTGCGGAGAAAATAAGCTTTATACGATCTTGTGATATGGAAGAAATAAAAGCGATGGACTGCATAATAAAGGTCCATATCACAAGTGGCAATATAAAGTGACGTTCTTTTGCATTAAGATTTCGTGCATCCAACCATAAAAGCGCGTGACAACCTCTGCTTCCCTCTGTGAAGGGCCTATCTTTTATTCTTGTCTTATACTTCATGCAACGAGTCATGGTGATATTCACCTTTCCTTTTTACATTTTATCCTTTGGCAAGCACAATGTGTTGGAAAGATCCAGATACATATAGCTAATTGGATGTGAGTCTGCATGAACTATTATTGTTGACATTACCCTTAAGGTAAAATGTTGGGAGGCAAAACTATAAGCCCCTATCTTTCTCTGTGTCTGATTAAAACTTCATACCCATAAATATTGCGTGAGTGTTAGCAATTATGAAAGACTAAAAGATGGTTGAGTATGTGGACTTGCTGAAAAGCTCTTTGACTCTTTCCTATGTTATGATAAATCGCAATTGCCTTAATGACTGAGATTAGAGTTTGTTGGTTCTCAATAAAGTTTATGATTCATACTTGAAATTGTGATTGAATTGCTACTTTAGCATAAGAGATCATATGACAATATATATATATATATATATATATATATATATATATATATATATATATATATATATTGCTGTTCTAAGAATAATCATGCAGCGACAAGAGGTGAATGCAGTAGCATCAGAGACGCCAGAGTTCATGCACTGGTCCGAGAAGCCAATCAGCTGGAGCAGAGCTGATCACCCAGAGGTGATGTCGAGTCTAGGCTCTTACGTCTTGGTCTTGGATGCCACCTTTGCCACGGATAGACGAGTTGCTCGTTTATCGCGAGTTCTGATAGACGGAGGCAGCAGCATCAACATCCTATACAAGGACACTATGGAGAAGTTAGAAATCAAGCAAAGACAGCTTCAGAACAGCCGGACTGTGTTCCACGGTATTGTTCCTGGTCTTTCCTGCTCACCAATCGGCAAGATCCTGATGGACGTCCTCTTTAGAGACAAAGATCACTTCCACCGAGAGTCAGTTTGGTTTGAGGTGGTGGACCTCAAGAGCCCATACCATGCATTACTTGGCCGACCCGCCCTGGCCAAGTTCATGGCGGTCCCCCACTACGCCTACCTCAAAATGAAGATACCCAGTTCCAGGGGGATTCTGACCGTAGCCGGCGACTACCGGAAGTCGTCTGCCTGTGCGGCTGAGAGTAGTCGGCTGGCCGAGTCCCTGGTGATCGCAGCCGAGAAGCGGCTCCTTGACCGGGTTGTGGCGATGGCCGGCAAGCAGCTAGAGGTGTCGCCTGACCCAAGGGAGTCAGAGGCTGAGGGTTCGTTCAAGCCGGCCAAAGAGACAAAGAAGATACCCTTGGATCCGGAGCACCCAGAGAGGTACGCTGTCGTAGGCGCAAACATTGACAGCAAATAGGAAGGCAAGCTCATCGATTTCCTCCGTGAGAATCGGGACATCTTCGCATGGTCCCCCAAAGACATGCCAGGTGTACCGACGGAATTCGCCGAGCACAAGTTACATGTCCGATCTGATGCAAAGCCGGTCAGGCAGCCCTTGCGCCGCCTATCAGAAGAAAAGAGAAGAGTTGTCGGAGAAGAGATAGCCCGACTCCTAGCATCCGGCTTCATTATGGAAGTATTCTTTCCAGAGTGGCTAGCCAACCCGGTCCTGGTACTGAAGAAGAACAAGCAGTGGCGAATGTGTATTGACTACACAAGCCTCAACAAGGCTTGCCCCAAGGACCCGTTTGCTCTACCAAGAATTGATCAGGTGATAGACTCCACAGCCGGATGCGAGCTGTTGAGCTTTTTGGATGCATATTCAGGATATCACCAGATCAAGCTGAACCCGGCTGACAGACTGAAGACCGCCTTCATCATGCCGTTTGGAGCCTTCTGCTACCTCACCATGACGTTCGGCTTGAGGAATGCCGGCGCCACCTTTCAGCGTTGCATGCAGAAGTGCCTCCTCAAGCAACTCGGCAGAAACGCCCACGTCTACGTGGACGATGTGGTGGTGAAGACGGAAAAGCGTGGAACACTGCTGGAAGACCTCAAGGAGACCTTTGAGAACCTGCGCCGATTCCAGATCAAGCTCAACCCTGAGAAGTGCGTCTTCGGAGTACCAGCCGGCCAACTCCTTGGCTTCCTGGTCTCTGAACGCGGCATAGAGTGCAACCCTGTAAAGATCAAGGCCATTGAGAGGATGGAGGTACCCAGCCGACTGCTGGACGTGCAAAAGTTCACCGGCTGCTTGGCGTCCATCAGCCGATTCATCAGTCGGCTGGGCGAGAAAGCTCTCCCCTTATACCAGCTCATGAAGAAGACCACTTTTTTCGAGTGGAACCACAAGGCGGACGAAGCTTTTCTCCAGTTGAAGAAGATGCTGACTACTCCACCCGTTCTGGCGGCTCCGACGCCTAAGGAACCTATGCTCCTGTACATCGCCGCCACCAGCCGAGTAGTCAGAACAGTCATTGTAGTGGAACGCAAGGAGGAAGGCAAGGCACTACCTGTCCAGAGACCGGTATATTACCTGAGCGAAGTACTGTCGGCCTCCAAGCAGAACTACCCCCACTACCAGAAGATGTGCTACGGCGTGCACTTTGCTGCCAAGAAATTGAAGCCTTACTTTCAAGAGCATCCAATCACTGTGGTCTGCATGGCCCCACTTGCCGAGATCATCGGAAGCCGAGATGCTTCTGGCCGAGTGGCCAAATGGGCCATAGAGCTGGCTCCCTACACCATCCACTACCAGCCCCGCACCGCCATCAAGTCACAAGCACTGGCCGACTTTCTCGTCGACTGGGCCGAGACCCAGTACCTACCTCCAGCGCCCGACTCCACCCATTGGCGGATGCATTTTGACGGCTCCAAGATGCGCACTAGCTTGGGAGCCGGTGTTTTCCTCACTTCTCCTAAAGGCGACAAGCTCAAATACGCACTGCAAATCCATTTTGCCGCCTCCAACAACGTCGCCGAGTACGAGGCGCTCATTCACGGGCTCCGGCTTGCCAAAGAACTTGGCATTCGCCGGATCCTGTGTTATGGCGACTCGGACTTAGTGGTCCAGCAGTCGTCTGGCGACTGGGACGCCAAAGATGCAAACATGGCGAGTTACCGTTTCCTCGTGCAGCAACTCAGTGGATATTTCGAGGGGTGCGAGTTCCTCCATGTGCCAAGAAACGACAACGACCAAGCAGACGCCTTGGCACGAATCGGCTCTACCCGCCAAGCAATACCATCCGGCGTCGCCCTTCAACGCCTCCTCAAGCCGTCTGTCAAGCCTTCACCAGAATCAGACTCCATCTTTGTGCCGGCTCCTCCCGAAGAAGTCGGATCCGACTCCAGAGCCCCGGCAGACGGTACGGGGATTTTGGCAGATGGCTCCAAAGCCGCCACAGTCGAGGCCGGCCCAGGGACTGCAGAACCCGGCCCGGGGACTGCGGCGGCCGGCCCGAAGACTCCAGAACTCGGCCCAAGAGCTGCGCCAGTCGGCCCGGGGACTTCATTAATCCAGCAAGCGGTTGTTGACTCCAGCCCGCCGCCTCCCAGCCCAGCCGCCCTCGTCCAAGTCGCAGTTCTGGCAGTCGAAGAAATAGCAGCACCCTCATGGGCCCAGCCCATCCTCAAATTTCTGGTGAGCAAAGAGCTGCCGACTGATGAGACCTTAGCTCGGCAAGTACAACGCCGAGCGGCAGCCTACACCATAGTCAACAGAGAGCTGGTCAGGCGCAGCGTCACTGGTGTCTACCAGCGCTGCGTAGAGCCAGAGCAAGGCCAAGCAATTCTCAAAGACATCCATCAAGGCGAGTGCGGCCACCATGCGGCTTCAAGAGCACTCGTCGCCAAAGCTTTCCGACACGGTTTCTTTTGGCCAACGGCCTTAGAAGAGGCCAAGGAATTGGTCCAAAAATGCAAAGGGTGCCAGAAGTTCCGCTCCAAGCCGCATCAGCCGGCTTCTGCACTCAAGACCATCCCCATTGCCTGGCCTTTCGCAGTTTGGGGTCTAGACATGGTGGGACCATTCAAGACGGCACGAGGTGGCTTAACTCACTTACTTGTCGCGGTGGACAAGTTCACCAAGTGGATAGAAGCGAAGCCAATCAAGAAACTGAACGGTCCGACTGCCGTGACTTTCATCTCCGACATCACAATTCGGTACGGCATACCACACAGCATCATCACCGACAACGGCACGAATTTTGCCAAAGGCGCCTTGGCCCGTTTCTGTGCGACACAGGGCATCCGACTGGACCTAGCATCCGTCGCCCATCCACAGTCAAACGGCCAGGTGGAGCGAGCAAACGGCCTCATCCTGTCCGGCATCAAGCCCCGACTGATCGAGCCTCTGGAGCGCTCGGCTGGCTGCTGGCTCGACGAGTTGCCAGCCGTCCTCTGGAGTCTGCGCACGACTCCAAACAAGTCAACCGGCTTCACGCCTTTCTTCCTCGTCTACGGTGCTGAAGCCGTCATCCCAACGGACATAGAGTTCGATTCCCCGCGAGTCACCATGTACACCGAGGAAGAAGCAGAAGAAGCACGACAAGACGGCGTCGACCTGCTGGAAGAGGGCCGGCTGTTGGCACTCAGCCGGTCCAGCATCTACCAGCAGAGCCTGCGCAGATACTACAACAGGAAGGTCAGGCCGAGATCTTTCCAGGAGGGCGACCTCGTGCTCCGATTAATCCAGCGAACAGCCGGCCAGCACAAGCTGTCGGCACCTTGGGAAGGCCCCTTCATCATCAGCAAAGTGTTGGGCTACGACTCCTACTACCTGATCGACGCTCAGAAGCCCCGAGCGCGCAAGAGGGACGACTCCGGCAAAGAGACAGGGCGGCCATGGAATGCAAATCTCCTCCGAAAATTTTATAGTTAAACGCAGTATGTATCACGCTACCTTTTGTATTAAAAGTACCAAGACTTCGGGCCCCCCGAGAAGAGCTCGGGGACTGCCCTCTTTTATCTATATGATAAGAAATATGCCTTCGAGTACATTACTCTTTGTTATGCCGCTCGGCACCGAGTTCGGCTAGTCGGCCCGGGGACTTGCCGACCTGCGCTATGAAATGCTTCCTGCAGCCGGACAAGTAGTGTGTGGCATCTAAACCGTCTCCTGCTAGAAGCCGCAACTCGCGGAGCGACTGTCTGGTGGGTAGGAGTAAGGAAGAATGGGCGTCCACATGAAAAATGGCTAAGGACTCAAAGCACAAACATAGCTTAAGGCCGGCTTCCAGCCTTTTTTGTAAACCGACTCTTAAATAGTCGGCTTACCGCCTTCTATCCGACTTGTTAAACAACTCTAAAAACGGCTAAGTACTTGCCTTCCCAAAGTGACCAAGAATTTGATCCAGCAGCAGTCCGTGGAGTAGCTGTCTGGCTGACAAAGACGACAACTGAGGGAAGACGACAAAGGAAAAAGCCAAAAGAACAATGAGCAAGAAAGATAGAAGTCGGATGAATATTTACATAACAAAGGCCCTTGGCCGAATCTTCGAGCAGAATTTCAAAATAAATTGTGCGGATTAACAAGTTCTTCAAAAACTATTAGAATAGATAAAACAAAGACAAGGTGGCAGCCTAGGGGCGGCGGACGGGTTTGGAGGATCGGAGGAGACAACGGTGTTGGATGTTGGGGTGGCCGGCTGGGCAGTCTCGGCTTGATCACCTCTGGCAGTAGTCGGCTCGGGTGGGCACGGCTCGTTGCTGGAGGCACGGTCGAGCTGAGGCTGGCCGTCCGCTCCGTCTTCCGGTGCCTCCGTCTCGCTCCCGTCCTCCGCCTCATCTTCCTCCTCGACGCTGGAGCCAATCACTTCTGCCGAGTCCTCGCCGTAGTCGGGGTTCAGCCCAAACCACTCCGGTGGCACCTCCTCGCCGTCTTCAGCCCGCTCGGGGACAAAGATGCTGGTGTCGGTGTACTCGGCGATCGCCGCCGCATGCTTGACAAGGGCATCTTCCGCGGCTACCAGCTCCGGCTGGGCCTTTGACCGGAGCGTGGCCAGCCGATCTAGGTCCAGCCCCGGATACCACGCCTTGACGAATTCCAAGGCTCGGCGCGCTCCGGCCCGGGCCAAGGAACCCTTCCAGGCCTCAAGACGGCCAGTCGCGACCTCCAGCCAGTCGGCAGTCCAACTGGGGGTGCGCGGAGCCTGCACGTCTGGCCACAGGGCGGCGATCGCTTGGGCGCCGACACGTTGAAGCCGGCGAAGCATCTGGTGGGCCGGCCGCAGGCGAGCCCCAATGCTCAGAATATGCTCGTCAAGAGTCCGAGGGGCATCAGCGGCGATCTCCGCGCCACCCGCCCTCCGCTCCTCGCGGTCGGCCTCGATAGCTTGAATGGCGGCCTGCGAGTGGCCGGGGAAGAAGTCTGCCAAGACGGAAAGAATGAAGAACAAGTCAAAAAAACCAGGAGTCGGCTCGACATATAGTCGGCGGCTCGAAGAAGGAAAGCAAAGAAGCTCACCGTCGACGAGGTCCTCGATCTCGTGGAAGCCGGAGACCAGCATTGCCTCCTTGTCGGTCCAGGAGGAGCGCTCGCTCGCGAACTCGGCCAGGAGGGCGGCTTCCGCCTCTTCCGCCTCCTTCTGCGTCTTCGTAAGCAGCTCCTTCTGCTCTGCCAATTGTGCGGCCAGCAGATCGCGCTCTGCGGCGAGCTTGCTGCACTCCTCCCCCTTGGCGCGCAACGCGGAGTTGGCTTCGCTCAGCTGCTGTTGAAGAGCGGCGTTGGCCTCTGAAGAGAAAGAAGAAAGAAGGCGTTAAGTCATCAACGAAGAAGGTCGCCGGGGAGATCCGGCCCGACTGCTCAGCAGTCGGCCCGAATCTCGGGGACTACAGCCCGCGGGTGAGCCAGCGCGCCCCCGCAAAGAAGAAAAAAGACTCACTCTGGCTCTCCGACAAGTCGGTAGTCTGCTTGCCCAGCTCTTCAACGTTGCGGTTGAAGGCGGTGACACGGAGGTTGTGATAGTCCTGCAACAAGTATTTCAGAACAAAGGTTAGTACCCGGAACTTACCAATTAGAGTTCCAGGCCGCCTGCTCAGCAGCCGGCCCAGAACTCGGGGACTACACCCAGTGGGTGCGCTGGCGCGCCCCCACAGAGAGAAACAAGAAAACAGGGACATAGGAGAAAGCATACCCGGATGGCTGCCCGCGACGCCAGGTGCGCCTTGGTGCAGTTTTGGATGGCGTCGCTCTTGGCTCGCAGCTTCGTCTGGACATCCAGAAGCGCCTGGTTCAGCGGGCCCGTGCCGCCTCCTCGCACCCACCCAATGGGCGAGGCGCTCATCGCTTCGGCGTCTGGAATCGTCAAGCTGGCAGTACCGGTCTCCAAGGGGCGTGGCGCCGAGGTCGCCTTCTCAAGACGACGGCATGTTGGCGAGCCGACTTGAAGGAGTAGCCTTGCCACAGCCTCGTGTTCAGTCGGCGGCAAGGGCGGATCCGCCGGCTGTTTGCCTTGCGCGCTTCTAGACGGCGGCGGGGGCGGCTGTGGCGGCGCGACCGCGTCCGGCATGGGGGCGTCGCCGCCACCTCTCTCCACAATCGGGAACTCACCGCCGGCTTCCCCTGACTGCTCCGTGAACTCCGGGAGCGGCGGCGCGGAGTTCAAAGGGGTGACAAACACCACCGACCGCCGGGGAGCGACTTCCTTAGCCGGCTGCTTTGCTGTAGCAGCGGCCTCGGCCGCCTCCAGCTTCTTCAGGGCGGAGGCCTCCGCCTTCTCGGCCTCCGCTTTCTCCCGGCAGACGGCCTCGTCCTCCTCGCGCTTCTCCCGCGCGTTCTGCTCCGTTGCCTCCCGAAGGTCGGCGGCGGGGTCAATCCGCCGAGTGGTGGCAGACGTCTCCACCGACCCCATAACGGAGGCGACGGCAACCCTCTCAAGAGTGAGGGGAGCCCTGAGGCGAGGAAAGCATATGAAAAACTCAGACAAGATCAACAAAGAGAAAATAAAGATAAGGGATGGAGGCACTTACGCAGAGACTAGCGGCGGCTTCTTCACCTCCTTGCGGAAGCGGTTGGCTTTCGCGGCCGCCTCTTCCCGCTTGGTCGCGGTGGCCGCTCCCTTGAACTTCTTCGACCGGCCACCAAGCGTACTCGGCCCGTCCCGGCGCTTCTTCGCACCGCCTTGAGCGTCCAAGCCGGCGGAGGAACTCGCGCTTGGCTGGCCGGCTTTTGGCTGGCGACGCGGGGCGACTTCTCCCTCGGCCTCGTCGTCAGGCCAGTCGGCGAAAGTGGCCGAAGGCCTGGAGCCGCCTGCTTCTCCTCCTCCTCCCTCGGCGTCGGCTTCCATGGCTGCCGCCCCCAAGTCGGGATCGTCGACGTCGCTCTCCGCCCGATCGGGGACAAACTGACGAGCCGGCCCCGCGGTGCCGGCCGAAGGAGGGACGAGAGGATTCTGATTCAAAACAAAAACGGTCAGACTTGACAAGTCGGACTCGGCAGCAAAAGAAACAGAAGAAGAAGGAAGACGACTTACAATAGGCGGGGGGTTGGCGCGCGAATACGGCTCCTTGCCGAACCGCCAGTCCACCGAGAGACCGCAGTTCGCGATGTAGTTCACCGTGTTCGCCACCTCCGCGTGAGGCATGTCCTTGGAGCACATCCGACTCGGGTCCCGATGACCGCTCATCTGGCAGATCAGGTGAGGTCGGCCTTGGAGTGGGAGGACTCGGCGCGCCACGAAGGCGGCCAGCAAGTCGGCCCCGGTCAGGCCCTCCGACTGCGTCAGCACTCGGAGTCGCGCGACGGCGGCGGCACCAGCGGGAGACAGCGTCCTGGCTCGGTGTGACCAGCTGGGGAGCCTTCCAGCCGGCGCGCCGGCTTCGTAAGCCGGCAGGTTGACCCAGTCGCCTTCTGGGGCGACGTTCTTCACATAAAAATATGACCGCTGCCACATCTTCACCGACTTAATCAGTGCGATGGTGGGAAACGGATTGTCGGCCACTGATCTCCGCATCGCGATGAATGCACCGCACTGGGCCGGCACGCCGGCGACGTGTGTGCCGAGCTTGGATTGGAAGAACTCACCCCAGAGCTCGATGGTGGGGAGAACGCCGAGGAAGCCTTCGCACAGGGTGGCGAAGGCAGCCAGCAGCACCACCGTGTTCGGAGTAAGGTGGTGCGGCTGGAGCCCGTGGAACTCCAAGAAGGAGCGGAAGAAGCCGCTCGCCGGCAGTCCCAGGCCGCGCATGAGGTGCGAGCGGAATATGACCCGCTCGCCCTCCTCCGGCGCCGGCGATATCTCTCCCTCCGGCGCGAGGCGGACCCGCACTAAGTCCCTGCCAGGCAGCCGCCGTGTCTGGCGGAGGATCTCGATGTCGTTGTCGTCAACCTCGGAGCCATCCCACACTCCGGAGCGAACAACAGGAGGCGCGGCGGCGGAGGAGGAGCTCATCGCTGCGGGCACGGCGTGGTTCGGAGCAGCAGCGGCAAGAAGAAGAAGAAGCAAGAAGGAGCGAAAGGAAGTGGGGAGAATGGGCGCGCGTGCTTCGCCGCCCCCTCCCCCCGCCTACTTGTAGGCTCGTGGGCTGAGAAGTCGAGGGGGCGGACATGGGATTAACTGCGCCCGGGACCCCACGACCCCCATGATTTACCACACGAAGTTACCACGTGCAATAACCGCGCGGGAACCCCAACCGTCCGCGCGGCCGCAACGGATCCGTTCGCATGCCGAGGCGCGGTAGTGGCGGGCCCCGCCTGTAGGCCTGTCCTGTCGCGCGCGTGGGCGATCAGACTAGCTCCGCCACGTGGCGCCTCGCGACGGGTCAACCACGGGCGACAACCCGGAAGCTTATCAGGCACGCCGCCTGAACTCCGTCGCAACGTTCAAACTTTTTAGGGGCAAGTCGGCCTTGAGCGAGACCGACTCCAACTAGTCGGCTTGACAGAAGACGGCTAGCGAAGCCCAGATCCGATCGCCGGAGAGAAGAAACTGTTGAGGCTCCACGACATGTCGCCCTCGGAGCCTCACCAGCTTCGGGGACTACTGTCGGAGTAATGGGCCACGGGTAGGCTAACCCAGGCCCAGAACCTTTCAAGACATTGAGGCAGACTGCGCCCCTCGAGACCCCAAGACGAAGAGCCGCCTTCTGAGAGTCGGCGGCAAGGCGGCTGGCTGCCCACTCGTGGTCGTGTCCTAGGGACGAATTCAGGATGAGCCGACTCCTGACTGGCGACTTCCAGAGAAGCCGGCCTTGGGGAGTCGGCCCGCGACGCCAACAACCCCCATGCCCTCATAAAGAGGGACGGGACGGGGAGTGGCCACAGTAAGGTCCACTCCCACCCCTTTTCCAAGGGCAGGCGTGGCTACAGTACGCCGTACCCGCGGAGATCTCCGTGCGGCGTGACACTGTTGCCATGGCGGCCCTGACATCAGCCCTAGGGGACAGAGCCTTGTGCCCACGACGGCCTGCTGGTATGACCCAGGGATGATGGGTCCCACCAGTCGGCGGGCGTACGAAAGACGGCGAAGGCACCAACAGTTGGCCCAGATGGGAGTCGGCCACCAGAAGTCGGCCGACCCCTCCCACGGGCCCCACGCGCCATTAATCAGACACGACAAGTAGTGGCCACAGTGATCGCCGCCAGATGGCGAAGCTGTTGCCACGACCTCATGACCGAGCCCGCGTCATTAGAGGCACGGCTACAGCAAGACCCGCCCGCGGCGAACGCGGCCTGTCGGCTCCACACCGAGCCAGTCGGCAGGGCCCACCAGTCTGCGGGCCCCAGGAGTTGGTGGATAAGACGGCGGCCAGAGAGATTGACGGCTGGGCCCGCGCCCAGCCGGATTACCATTGTACCCCTGGGGGGTAGGCCTATATAAACCCCCAGGGCATCCATGCAAAGGGTTGGAATCCATTAGCACTAGACTAGATCATATAGGAAGGAGAGAGCTAGCCTTGCCTTCTCCTACCTGCAGGAAACAGCTCAAGGAGCAACCGTGTAAACACTTTGCCATAGTGATCATGCGGAGACCCTGTAGAGCAGCAGTAGGGGTATTATCTCCTCGGAGAGCCCTGAAGCTGGGTAAGATTCACCGGCGTGCATGTCTTCGCCTTATCCCGTTTCCAGGCACCGGCGACGTTCTACTCGCCCCCACCATGATAAGCCATCCTTTGGCATATGTCGCACCCAACCCCCGACAGGCTATGATAGATCCCCTACACTTGTGGGTCATCAACTGGCCGTTGTACATACGTGTACATGCTACGTGTGCGCCTCTACTACGACACTTGAGTGCCTCTACATAGACCAGTATGTACGTACACGTTCGCGACCAGAATGACAATGCTATGTACGCTTCGACCAGGTGGGTCCCGACTGTCAGGCACTTCCTTGCGTGCGAAGATGTAGCTGGTGGGTCACAACAGTCAGGGGGCGAATCGTTTTTTTTGCCCAGACGCATTTCCTTGCATGCGAAGATGTAGCTGGTCGGTCCCAGCAGTAAGGGGGGAAACATTTTTTCGCAAAATATGGTGGCCCGTCCGGTGGGTTCCCGCTGTCGGGTGGAGGAATAATTATTTTGCGCGTAATAAGGAGGCACTTCCTTGCGGCTGCCGTGGACCCAGCTGTCAGCCTCTCCATGTACAGTACTCTTTCGATGGAAGTCGGTCATTGACCACATTGACCACGCCGCGCCGAGGGCACCACGGCGGTGGACGATGGCGAGGCCTAGGAAGGGGATGACGCGGAGCTGGGGAAGACGCGACAGTGGATACCCACGCGGAGAGGAGTACGAGGGTTCACTGGTTCGGCTGCGGTGTGAGGCTGCCATCACTGCAGAATAACAAGGGGTGTGGGTGAGTGGAGGGATGGCCTGGCTAGTGGTGGGAGTAGTAGGGGGCGGTGAGGCCTCCGCAACAGCACAACCAGCCACGGGAGGCAGGAGCAGGCGGCACGACCGGTGCTGCTTTGGGCGGCTGGAGCAACAAGACCAGAGTTTGAAGAAGCACGGCGGCCGTTGGATGGACATCGTACAGTCACTGTAGCTAGAATCGTTTATATTGACTAAGTTGACAAAGCCCTTGGTACACGTCAACTTAGTAGGCCCACAGGTCAACTTCCGAAACGGTGCGCCCCAGATGTCAAGGGGAGGAATCATTTTTTGGGCGGGTGAAGCTAGAATATCCGAGATTGAAGAAGAAGCACGGCATCCATTGGATGGACATCCAACGGCCACTGCTGCTAGAACCGTGTGTTAACTATAAGTTGACAAAGCCTTGCATACGCGTCAACTCTTTTTTTTGAGGGGACGTGTCAACTTAGTAAGGCCACAAGTGTGTGGCAGAGAACTTATAGCCCATTTGAGATTTGTAAGAATGTGCAGCCAATTTTTGAATTCCAATGGAATTTACTACAACCCATTTACAGTTTGTTAAAAGTACAACCCATTTCAACCAACCGTTCAAAACAAAATTCAATAAAATTTCCCACATTTTGATGGGATCTGAAATATTTTTATCCCGAAATTTCTAGTCAGATTAAATACAATTTCAATATAAATTTATATTACATAAAAATCCAACGAAACATTGCGCTCGCAACAATTAATGAAATTAAAATTTTCAATATCCAAAAATAATATTTTATAAAGTAATTACGTGTTTGGTGCATTTGTATAGTTACTGCCCAGTTTTTATAATTACATCCCATTTATTATTTCTTAAAGCCCAATTTCTTGTTAAGCCTAATGCATCCCTCCTAGGAAAGATCTATAGCCTAGTGGGGCGGAGAATAACAACTTGACCTTGCCTGGGTATTCCTAAAAAAAGTATAGCTGGGCTAGCCATTTTCAGCTTGAAAAAAATTAATATCTGGGCTGGATATCTAGCCTGGTCTAGACGGGCCACAACCCGCCTAGTTAATACCTGCAGCGATGTTTTCGTTGTTGTTCAGAGGAGAAAAATTAATATCTGGGCTAAACATCACTGAAGAAAAACTCTGCAGTGCTCACACCTCAAAAAAAATACTGCTCGAGCTACTTGGTCCCAGCTGTCAGCCTCTTCTTGTGCAATTCTCTCGTTTATTGACTACATAGGTTAACAATGCTATGGGACTGTGATGTCAGGAAACTAGGAGGAAGCAAAAAAATTATAGTTTTATATACTAATAAGGAGGCACTTGCGTACGTGCGGCTATGGCCCTGGTGGGTCCCCACTATCATCCTCCCCAAGTAAAGTCATCTCCTCATCCTCATGTCCATTGACCATGTTGACAATGCGAGATGGCGGCGCCACGGCGAGCGCAACAACTCGAAGGATGACGGAGAGGGCCTCGCGGGCCCTACAGATGGCCTGATACAGCGGCGCTGCTCATTCGGGAAGCCAGGATCATAGGGCCACATGTTCGCGATGGCATTGTCGTTCGCTTGTTCACCGGTGCTCGTTGAGGAGACGGAGGTTGCAGCACAGGTCCTCCTGCGCTGGTAGCTCTTCCGCCATTAGGGCGTCGAAGTGCGGCCGCACCTGCTCTATGGTGAACACCGCATGAACCGGCTTGGACAGTGGCGCCGGCTCCTGGTCGGAAGCTACGTCCATCGTCTGATTGTCGTCGCTCATCTCGGCGAGCTAGCTGGCGAGCCAGCATGTCTGGCTGCTGGACCTACCCGCTGCCAAGCACGAGTCTGACTGCCCTAGCCCACCCAAACCGCCTCCCTCGCCCGCGCGCGCTTTCCGCCCGAAACAGTCAGCGCCGCCCACCCCGCTTCCCGATGCAGGCGATTGCTCCACCTTCAAACGACACAAGTGTCGTCCGTCTGTCCTTCTGCCGCCCACATTAATGATACGCAGTTGCCGAGGCGGCTACTCCGGCGCCACACGCACGTCCCTCCGCCGCCCACCATTGCTATATAAACTGATGCGCCGGCCATATCCGTAGTCATCTGCATCTGTTCCCTTCCTCCTATCCACACCACTACTTCCCACCATGGCTTCCTCGTGCTCCAGCGCTCTTCGGGATGGGCGGACGACGGACCACAAGGAGATGGTAGCCATTGCTGCCGACTGACTGGCCGACAGGCAGCCGAAGGACGGCGATGTCCCAATGGAGAACATGGTAGTCGACGATCCGGCGCCAACCCCCTCCTCCGCGCCATCCTTGCCGGTGCATTGCAACATGACAATCGGCAAGGCCTGTGCCCAATATATGGACACAGTGAGGCAGAAGCGTGAGGAGCAGTTCCGGGAGGCGCAGGCCGACGCCGCCTACAACCACCATCTCCTCCAGGAGCACCTGCAAGCGGAGGAGCAGATCGCCGCGGAGCGGGCGAAGCAGGAGGCGCTGCTCGACTCATACCGCTCTGCCCGCGAGGGACGCCTCGAGCGCTGGCGGTACCGCATGCGGGTGGCGGAGGACGTGACAGCCTACAAAGAGGGCGATGAAGTGGGTGAGGCGCTGTTTGGCGAGACCGAGGACGAGGCAGAGGACAGTGTCGGCTTCTATGAGTCCTCGCTCCGCTGGCGTCGACGAGGCCCTGCTCCGCCGAGGCCCCGCGGCGCCAATAACGAGGCAGAGAACACCTCCGGCTCCGCCAAGGCCCCGCGGCGCCAACAACGTGGCAGAGGACACCGCCGGCTCTACCGAGGCCCCACCTTGCCGGCAACAAGGGGGAGGATTTCCCCCGCTCCGCCGAGGCACCGCCCACCGGCAATGAGATAGAGGACATCACCGGCTCCGCTGAGGCCCCGCCCCGCTGCCAACAAGGCTGCGCCACACAGAAAACAAGGAAGAGTAGAACACGGTAGGTCGCCGCCGCTCGGGTCCAAGTAAGGCCACCGCTGCTAACCTCCGGTTGCTGGCACTGAGCTGTACATCATGGAGCAATTCTATGATTACAGGATGATTGAATACCGCCTCCGTGGTTGAGCAAGCTCATGAGATATAGTCATTTGCTAGAGAACTTGAGCACTTCAGTTGTATGCTATCGGACATAGGTGGGTAGCTTCGGCTAATTAATTATACATCCAGTGCACCCCTTTTAGTTGAAGAATGTATGAAATGTAATGAAATCCGGCATGTTTATATGAAATCTGACCGTGCATGAATGGATTTATTTCGATTAGTTCGAATTCTTGTATCAATGGCATTGGATGAACATGCAAAACAATACGTACTAGCATTATTCCCAGGGTGATCACCTCGTTTGCAGCTGTTTCACATGTACTCCCTCCGGTCGTTTCTACTCTGCATACAAGTTTTGTCTACAGGCAAAGTATCTCTACTTTGACCAATATTATAGAAAAAAGTATGCACATTCACAATGTGCAAAGTAAAAAGGAACGAAAGGAGTACAAAGAGTTTGAGCAGCTTTTTAGCGTTCCTGTACATTGCAATCAAACACACAAGCCTGGCAATTCATAGAGAACATTCAAACAATCGATGATTATGCATCTCAGCGATTCACATGTCAGAGCCAATATTTACTTCACAAGTAAAGAATAAAGAATAAATGGATCGACGCTGCTGACAAAAAAGGGCGTCCCATTCAAAAATATCAAACGCATGTCTTCTTGCTAAAATCAATGAGCAAAATTTGACAAGGTTGTCCCATTCCAAAATATCCAATGCCTATGATTGTGGAATGGACAGGGTTTGCCATCAGTTCAGACATTGACATGGCACCTTGTGCTAAATAAACCAGTTGTTCTTCTTGTGCAGTTCCACCAAAATCAACCAAATTTGCTCGGCACCTCCTCTCTTGTGGTGGAAATGAATGAATCGATGTATTCATGAACATTTTGTGCAGTTCCCATTGAAATCAAGCTGAGCACCCCTATTTGCACAAATACAAAAGAAGTGATTAGATAAAGCAAACTGTACTATGAATTGACAGTTTAAACAGGCACCTAGATTGTCCATGTAGAGCACACTTTTCGAAAAATGGAACGCACCGGAAAGAATCCTAGAACAACATTGTACTCACGCATCACAACAAGAAAATGGAGATTTGTCAGTCATTCTGAGTTTAAGTTAGTTTGGTCTTGTGGGGGGGGGTAATGTAACCATCCTTCAACTGCTCCTTCTCATGAGAATATAGACAGGGCTTCTTCATCATGGCATAATCAGAACTAGTCACTTCATGTACTCCATATTCTTCTTCAGGAGACAAGAAGACAACTAAATGCTAGCATCCCTGTTTGCTCGAAAAAAAGGAAGGAAATATTTAAAATAGCATAGATGAAGCACTTCTCAAGGACAATACCACTTTTTGATGACAGTATCTAAACAGTAGCACAACACCAATAGAGATGACAAAGCTCAATCATATGGATGAAATCAGTGGGCGAGTACCAACCTTTGTCAGGAGGCTTATTGTGTAGAGCATACAGATGAAACATTTCTCCGGAACCATCTGTTGCTATCTACTGTGGTGGCCATGCTTACTATATACTCCTCGATTAGTTTAATGTTTCCAACATCTTCTTGTGCAGTTCCACTAAAATATATGGTATCTTCAAAGAAGATTGAGGGAGTCCTGGATTAGGGGGTCTCCGGACAGCCGGATTATATCCTTTGGCCGGACTGTTGGACTATGAAGATACAAGATTAAAGACTTCGTCTCGTGTCCGGATGGGACTCTACTTAGCGTGGAAGGCAAGCTAGGAAATACAGATATGTATATCTCCTCCTTTATAACCGACCTTGTGTAACCCTAGCCCTCTCCGGTGTCTATATAAACCGAAGGGTTTTAGTCCGTAGGACAACATACAATCATACCATAGGCTAGCTTCTAGGGTTTAGCCTCTCCGATCTCGTGGTAGATCTACTCTTGTACTACCCATATCATCAATATTAATCAAGCAGGACGTAGGGTTTTACCTCCATCAAGAGGGCCCGAACTTGGGTAAAACATTGTGTCCCCTGCCTCCTGTTACCATCCGCCTTAGACGCACAGTTCGGGACCCCCTACCCGAGATCCGCCGGTTTTGACACCGACACTGGTGCTTTCATTGAGAGTTCCTCTGTGTCGTCACCGTTAGGCTTGATGGCTCCTACTATCATCGATGGCGATGCAGTCCAGGGTGAGACTTTTCTCCCCAGACAGATCTTCGTGTTCGGCGGCTTTGCACTGAGGGCCAATTCGCTTGGCCATCTGGAGCAGATTGAAAGTTATGCCCCTGGCCACCAGGTCAGGTTTGGAAGCTTAAACTACATGGCCATATCCATGGAGACTTGATCTTCGACGGATTCGAGCCTCTGCCTTGTGCATCACGCGGTCACGATGAGTACGATTTAGCTCTACCATCGGATAGTGTTCAAGAGATCGCACAGGCAGCCGCTCCGACCCTCAATTCGGAGCCAGGTGCGCCTTCCGCGGACGGGTGGATGGACCCCGCCACGGAGGCCTTCCC
Organism: Triticum aestivum; assembly: GCF_018294505.1. Taxonomy (NCBI): domain Eukaryota; kingdom Viridiplantae; phylum Streptophyta; class Magnoliopsida; order Poales; family Poaceae; genus Triticum; species Triticum aestivum. The sequence goes on along the minus strand of NC_057803.1, from coordinate 74,946,003 downwards.
TCAGCGGCTATCGAGCCAAACATCGACCTTACCTTGCATGAGAGTCGTGCTGTTAAACTGCCGGATCCTTCTCCGGCCACGGGCTTTGAATCGCCTACGCCCGTGCCTGTCGAATCCGATTGGGCACCGATCATGGAGTTTGCCTCCGCGGATATTTTTCAACACTCGCCCTTTGGCGACATAATGAACTCATTAAGGTCTCTCTCCTTGTCAGGAGGATCCTGGCCGAACTATGACCGGCAGGACTGGGATGCGGACGACGAAGAAATTCAAGGCCCACCCACCACCCACTTAGTAGCCACTGTCGATGACTTAACCAACATGCTCGACTTCGACTCCGAAGACATCGACGGTATGGACAATGATGCGGGAGGCGAAGAGGAACCACCGCCCACAGGGCACTGGACAGCCACCTCATCATACGATATATACATGGTGGATACACCCAAAGAAGGCAATGGAGACGAGATAGCGGAGGATGACCCCTCCAAGAAGCAACCCAAGCGCCGACGTCAGCGGCGCCGCACTAAGTCCCACCAAAGCAAAAGTGGTGATACCAGCACAGGAGATAATAATACTCCGGATAGTGCCGAAGACAACAACAATCCCCTCCAGCAATATTTAGAGCAGGAGGATGGAGGAGCCAGCCCTCCTGAGAGAGCGGCAGATGGAGAAGAGGAGGATGATAATTACATGCCCCCCTCCGAAGACGAGGCAAGCCTCGGTGACGACGAATTCGTTGTGCCAAAGGATCCCGTCGAATAAGAGCGCTTCAAATGCCGGCTTATAGCCACAGCAAATAGACTTAAGAAAAAGCAGCAGCAGCTTCAAGCTGATCAGGATCTGTTAGCTCACAGATGGACTGAAGTCCTTGCGGCCGAGGAATATAAACTCGAGCGCCCCTCCAAGAGTTACCCAAAGTGCAGGTTGCTACCCCGACTGGAGGAAGAAGCGTATGATACAGCTGATCGACCACCTCGTGGCCGCAATAGAGAGGCATTCCAGCCAAAAACTCAGCCTCCACCCCGACGCCATTCAAATAAAAAGGCATGGGGAGATACGCCAGACCTGCGAGACATATTGGAGGATAAAGCAAAGCATGCAAGATCGATCTACGGATCACGAGGGCGCACCACTCTGCGAGACGATAAACGTCACACCGGATACAGTAAAAGCAAATCCGGCCGGGCCGAACACAGCGGGCAAGACCCATTCAAGCCGCGTCGCGATATAGCCCAATACAGAGGCGCCGCACACCCCTTATGCTTCACAGACGAAGTAATGGATCATCAAACCCGAGAAGGTTTCAAACATGTAAATATTGAATCATACGATGGCACAACAGATCCCGCAGTATGGATCGAGGATTTCCTCCTCCACATCCTCATGGTCTGCGGTGATGACTTACACGCCATCAAATACCTCCCACTAAAGCTCAAGGGACCAGCGCGGCATTGGCTTAACAGCTTGCTAGCCGAGTCCATCAGCTGTTGGGAAGATCTGAAAGCCGCATTCCTCGACAACTTTCAGGGCACTTATGTGCGGCCACCAGATGCCGATGACTTGAGCCACATAATTCAGCAGCTAGAAGAATCGGCCAGGCAATTCTGGACTCGGTTCCTAACAAAGAAAAATCAAATTGTCGACTGTCCGGATGCAGAGGCCCTAGCGGCTTTCAAACACAACATCCACGACGAATGGCTAGCCCGGCACCTTGGTCAGGAAAAGCCGAAATCTATGGCAGCCCTCACGACTCTCATGACCCGCTTTTGTGCGGGAGAAGACAGCTGGCTGGTTCGCAGTAATAACATATCAAAGAACCATGGTACTTCGGATACCAAGGACGGCAATAGCAGGTCACATCGCAACAAACATAAGCGCCGCATTAACAGCGATAATACCGAGGATACGGCAGTCAATGCCGGATTCAAAGGCTCTAAACGCGGTCAGCGGAAAAAGCCATTCAAACAAAGTACGCCGGGTCCGTCCAGCTTGGACCATATACTCGATCGCTTGTGTCAAATACACGGCACCCCAGAAAAGCCAGCCAATCACACCAACAGGGATTGTTGGGTGTTCAAGCAGGCCGGCAAGTTAATTGCCGAAAACAAGGACAAGGGGCCACATAGCGATAACGAGGAGGAGCCCCGACAGCCACACACCGGAGGACAGAAGAGGTTTCCCCCACAAGTGTGGACGATGAACATGATATACGCAACCCACATCCCCAAGAGGGAGCGGAAGCGTGCGCTCAGGGACGTATATGCGTTGGAGCCAGTCGCCCCAAAGTTCAACCCATGGTCCTCCTATCCGATCACTTTCGATCGCAGGGACCATCCCACTAGTATCCGTCATGGCGGATTCGCTGCACTGGTTCTGGACCCAATCATTGATAGATTTCACCTCACTCGAGTCCTTATGGATGGCGGCAGCAACCTGAACCTGCTTTATTAGGACACAGTGCACAAAATGGGTATAGACCCCTCAAGGATCAAACCCACAAAAACGACCTTTAAGGGTGTCATTCCAGGCGTAGAGGCCCATTGCACAGGCTCAATTACACTGGAAGTGGTCTTTGGATCCCCAAATAACTTCCGAAGCGAAGAGTTAATCTTCGATATAGTCCCGTTCTGCAGTGGTTATCATGCACTGCTCGGGCGAACCGCATTTGCGAGATTCAATGCGGTACCAAATTATGCATACCTCAAGCTCAAGATGCCAGGACCTCACGGGGTTATTACAGTCAATGAAACACAGAGCACTCTCTCCGAACAGAGGAGCACACTGTGGCCCTCGCAGCAGAAGTGCAAAACAGCCTCTCAAGGCAATCTACCAGTTCGGCGTTTCAAGGCCCGGACACCTTCAAGCGTGCTCGAAGCAATCAGCAACTAGACCACCTGGCGCAATCTGAGCTCGCGTAGCAATGTGGCCCCACCCCAGTCCCAGCCAAACGGCGAAGCTCATGCCACGCGTACATAATTACACATTAAAAATACCATGGGCATAGGTGGGGAGGGGGGCACACTGCGGCACACCCCAAGACGCGGCTTAAACCACACTAGGGGCTTCCCGTTTGGTTATTTTTCTCTTTTTCAGGACCTTAATCTCTGGAAACCCTGTCCGGCAGCACTATTGCCGAACACACGATGCAACAACCAAGGAGGCAGACAGCTACATCACACCACGGAATTCCCAGGTGGATTACAATAATGAGCGAAACATAGTCCCACTCTTTGCTTATATCACTATCTGTATCATTCTGCTTTAATGCACCTTTTGAATAAACAATGCATAACATCACGACTATTATTGCATTCTTGTTATATATATATGTTCATTAACGACACCTTGCAACCGTACACTTTGGTACGACCAATACACCAGGGGCTTACATACCCCACAATATGGTGTGAAAAGTCCGAACACTTTCACAAGTGCGGCACCCCGAACTTATATCATTATATGCATCAGCTCTGAATCATGTATTTGGTCAAATGTTGGGTTTGCCCGGCTCCTATGTTTTGGTACCTTACGTTCCACTCTATCGGCTAAGGTAGCGCTAGGAGAACTACTGCGATTGTGCCCCGGTTCTACCGGGCTTAGCACCTCAGTAGAGAAAGCTAAAACTGACTGTCATGATAACGCGAGAGACTGGTCGTTGTTCGGCGAGGTTTTCGAGTCCCTAAAGACTTATGCCGCTTAGGGCGAGGGTCCGGCCCTGTCCGGCTTAAAGGCGTGTATCGCGCCCCGAATTCGGCCTTCCAAATACCAGGGGATTCGCCGAAATTTAAAATTATAGAATTCTATGGCTAAGTGAGAGTGATAAAGCATTATTAGTCTGGTTGCCTTGTTCGTTGTGCTGAGCACCTCCCTCAAAGGACCCAAACATGGGAACAAGAGTGCTCAGGTTTATCCCGAACACCCCAGCACTCGCGGCATGGGGGCAGAAGCCGAGGACTAGCCATCTCTCAGATTGGATAAACGGCCAAACATAAGGTAATATTTTAAATTCACACAAAGCGTTGCATAGCGCATATGAAACAAGTTTTCATCATACAGGATCACACGAGCAAGTTTACTCAAATATTACATCCTTTGAAAATTCGTCCGCCACAAGACGGGCACCCTTCAGGACACCCTCATAATAAATTTCGGGGATGCGATGCTCTTTGCCCTGCGGCGGCCCTTCCTTGATCAGCTTCACGGCGTCTAGCTTGGCCCACTGCACCTTCACATGGGCGAAAGCCCAGCGTGCACCTTCGACGCAGACGGACCACTTGACGACCTCCAGCCGTGGGCAGGCATCCACAAGCCGCCTCACCAGGCCGAAGTAGCTGTTCGGAAGGGCGTCGCTAGGCCATAGCCGGACTATAAAGCCCTTCATGGCCTGTTCGGCCACCTTGTGCAGCTCGACCAGCTGCTTTAGCTGGTCGCTCAGAGGCATCGGGTGTTTGGTCCCAGTATACTGAGATCAGAATAGCTTCTCCGTTGAGCTTCCCTCCTCGGCCTAGTAACTATGCGGCATCCGACACGCTGCGGGGAAAATCTACGAATGCTCCTGGAGAGCTCCAAATTCGGGTAAGTAATCGGTAATTTACTTTTACATGCTTGCTCTGCATATAGAATGCCTTACCCACCGCTATCTTCTTCATTGCGTCGATCTCCTGGAGGGCCTTTTGGGCTTCGGCCTTGGCACTTTTCGCGCTCTCGAGGGCCGCGGCAAGCTCAGACTCTCGCGTCTTCGAGTTAAGCTCCAATGCCTCGTGCTTCGTCACGAGAGCCTGGAGCTCTTGCTGCACCTCGCCCACCCGAGCCTCTTGCTTTTCTCGCTCGGTGTGCTCCCTGGCCGCTTTATCTTCGGCCTTGGTTAGCGCTTGCTTCAGGGTCGCCACCTCGGTCGTGGCCCCTGGCAGATATACGATGATCCTGTCATTTTGCAATCGCGTCTTTTATATATAGATATGGGCGGACGAAACTAAGCGTCCCCACTAGCCTGGTAAAACTCGCTTATCCCCCAAGCGCCATAATCGACGGTGCGGTTGGGTTACCCATGCCCGTATTGATGAGAATCCCGTAATAGGGGGACACGATCTCTGCTTTGACAAGATGTGTCAAAAAAGTGCCTCGCGTTATGTGCGGGGCTAGTTAAAGGAAACGGTTTGAATAATCATTGGGCCATGGCATAATGTCGTGTTGCCAAAACAAGTCAGCAAATTAGATTTGTGAAAATATTATTCTCTCTACAGTGGTATGTGGAACTTATTTTGCAGGGTCAGACACTATCCTTGTGTTCAAATTCTTCTGTGATGTATTCGGAGAAGGAACCCGCCTTGCAATGCTGAAGACAATACTGCGCACCGGACTCATCGTCATTGAAGCCTGGTTCAGGGGCTACTGAGGGAGTCCTGGATTAGGGGGTCTCCGGACAGCCGGATTATATCCTTTGGCCGGACTGTTGGACTATGAAGATACAAGATTAAAGACTTCGTCTCGTGTCCGGATGGGACTCTACTTGGCGTGGAAGGCAAGCTAGGCAATACGGATATGTATATCTCCTCCTTTATAACCGACCTTGTGTAACCCTAGCCCTCTCCGATGTCTATATAAACCGGAGGGTTTTAGTCCGTAGGACAACATACAATCATACCATAGGCTAGCTTCTAGGGTTTAGCCTCTCCGATCTCATGGTAGATCTACTCTTGTACTACCCATATCATCAATATTAATCAAGCAGGACATAGGGTTTTACCTCCATCAAGAGGGCCCAAACCTGGGTAAAACATTGTGTCCCCTACCTCCTGTTACCATCCGCCTTAGACGCACAGTTCGGGACCCCCTACCCGAGATCCGCCAGTTTTGACACCGACAAAGATCCCTGTTTGCACAAGTAGAGATAATTACGTATTACATTAAGAGTGGCATAAAATCAGTGGCAAAACAATTGCTCATTCCAGCCATAGCAATAAATTAAGATGCAAAACTATATCATTACTTGTGTCACCACAGTTCCAGTGCTTCATTACAGCACCGGGAGTTATTTTTGATTTTCTTCCGCTTGTTCTTCCCCTTCATCACTTGGTTCAATAATAGACAAGCTTCGCCTTCAATGTAAGATTTGGCATGTCAATTAGGTTGCACAAGTATAGCACTAAACAATGACATTAATTTTCTGATGAAAGTGGCAAAATACAGGCCAACAGTTGTGAAATATCCTTATCTTACCTCAATGGGATATTACGGTGCACATACAGATTGGAAGTCTTGTCTCCATTTGTGCAGTTCACAAAAATCAAGCAACATTACCATACAAGTAGCACAACATATGAAAGCACACTGCAGAATCATGTGAAAGAAGGCTAGTACTGACCTCTCATGACACGGAATTCAAACAACTCACAATAAGAAGATCTGAACCAAATTTGCCAACACGGATAGGAAGTAAGATCTCCTCTTGTGCAGTTCTACTAAGATCAAGCAATCAAGCAACATTGTCGGTGTGACATTTTGGTTGAACTTCACAAAACACTCTTAAAACAAAAATGTTTTGTGCAGTGCAACAAAAGGTCACAATGGCAATGAGGTGAAGTAGATAACCCTGTTTACACATAGGTGCAAAGGAAACAACTAGTGATCAATAACGGTGGATGACACAGAAGCCAACAAAAAGAAGCATCTACCTTATCTAAATGGGAAAGAAAGCAAGACAGTAGCATTTCTCAAATGGTGGCATTGATTAATATTAATAGAAAGATTATATTAATAATAAAATTCGTTAAACATGTAATTTGCTTTTAACTGTAGCATTGCATCAATTTTCGAGTGGCATTATTAGAGGGTGTTTGTTTACAGGGACATTTTGGTGGAGGGACAAAAAAAACTCCGTGTCAGTCCCATCTAAACCAAACAAGAGGGACTTTTAGGTACTAAAAGTGGGCATTTGGGACTAAAGAAAGAAGACCCTGCCACGCATCGCACCTTGTCTCTATTAGTTCATTACTAGGGGTAACAGGGTCTTTTAGCATGTCATTTAATAACCTCTAATCCATGTTTAGTCCCTGGAACCAAGCAGGTAGGGACTAGGGAGTTTTTAACCAAACAGGGCCTTACATTAACAAGAGCTAAAGAGTTGCACAGGATAGTGGACGCACCAGCACCATGTGCATCTACCGATGTACTGGGGTGATGCATAGTCTGTTGCAACAAAGAACAAACAACCAAGGAGCATATTTGTGTTGGTCCCAGTTTTGTTATCTTTAGACACCTTTCCCTATGTGAGCGCAGCAAGTCTAGTCATGCTCAAACTCTACAGCCTTGTCCCCCAAAACAAAACAAAAGATCAATTCATTACAGATGTGCGTACTGCGTTTGTCATTGTTTTCCCTTTTCGACCAATGTAGGTGTTGGATAGCCAGTCTGTACTAGTACTTTCCCCCTTCCTTTCCTCTTTGTACCACGTCCTAGATTTAAGCTATACAACTTTCCCCACTACTTCCCCCCATTCCTTTCCTCTTTGAACCACGTCTTAGATTCATGCGATACAACTTTCCCCACTACTTTCCCCCTTCCTTTCCTTTTTGAACCACGTCCTAGATTCATGCTATACAACTTTTCCCACTACTTTCCCCCATTCCTTTCCTCTTTGAACCACGTCCTAATTCATGGTATACAACTTTCCCCACTACTTTCTTGTTTGATCCAACACCTAGATTCGAGTGCAGAAGCGGAAAAAGCCCACATGCAGCTAGAGCAATGCATGTGGAATAAGTAAATTATACCTTAAGGTTCTTGGGGTGTGGTTCGGTGGGCGGCCGGAGGCCGTTCGGCCCACACTATGTACGGCGGAGAAAAACAAGGGGTCGGAGGCCCTCCCGCGCCGCCGCTGGGTGAAAGTGAACATCTGCGCCGGTAGTGGATTCCCTCCCTCACCGACGGCGACAGCGTAAAGCCTCCTTCCCTTCCCACGGACGGATCCTACCGGCTCTTTGACCAGCAGTGAGGGGAGAGAGAGGCCAACGAGGTCTTATTTAGATCTGGAGAGGGTGAGAGAGTGTGAAGAGAGCAACTACAAGCAGACCAACGGTGAGGGGAGAGAGAGAGGCCAACCAAGTCTTTTTTAGATCTGGAGAGGGTGAGAGAGTGTGAAGAGAGCAACTACAAGTGCTGAGGCTCCAGCGTGTATATATATACTTGAGAGAGTGTGAAGAGTGCAAACCCTAGAAAACAAGCGCCAAGGCTACAGCTGATCGTATAGCTTCGTATCCATCCATTTTGAGCGGTCAGAGAATCCTCCTAGCACGAATTATGCTCAAGTTTAGTTATCGAACCCGAGACCTCAAGTTTGATGAGCGAATAGGCTAACCAGCTACACAACCCTCCCGTTATGTTCAAAGAGAGGAAAATAACCTTTTATACATTCCTGCATTCGTGTGACAAGCATGCCATGTATTTTTTGTGTGTGGGAGTCATTAGGATTTAAATCATAATCGTGTCATGTGGCTTTGGTGGTAAGACTATCCACAGTGGTGCAGAAATAATGCAGCCTTAGTCACCTTACCTCTCTCCACGTAGTATGTTGGGTCCCACCAGTCAGACGGTGAAACAAACAAATTAATAAGAAAAATTAAAAGCGCCAGCGGTGTATCTTACCTCACACATCTCGCTACTGCTTGGGAACACTGTCCAATTGATCCCTTTGTTTGCTCATGTACTATTTTAAGTGAATCCTTATTATAACATGCACACAATTTTGGGCACTTGTATTCGACCTAAGTCAGTGTACCACTGTATCTCGTACGACTCCCTCTTTCTAGGTGTAATAAGTCACGTTAGAAGGTGCAGCGGGACCAAGGTGCAAGCAGATTGGAGGAGAAGGAGAAACTTGACCGGTCATTCCTCCAATCAAAGCCCCGATTTCTGTCTCTAAACGCAACAATAAATCCAAACAACTAAGAGATGTCGTTTTAGCTACCATGCAGGGCCACGTATTAACTCGCATGCAAGCCGACTTTGATTTCTTGACTGATCAACGCGTAGTTGCGCTCCATGCATTGGGTTTTTGCGGGAGATAACAAGGCAGAGTAAGGAGCGTTTGGTTACATTGCTTAGGCTGGTCATAGTGGTGAGTAACTTGGACTAGTAACATGCATATGTTACAAGTCTATGTTACTACTACGCGAAGTTTGCCGTCAGAAGCGAGCCGATCTGGCTCTCCTGAGCTAGCAAGGTTTTTCTAGCCCACTCAAGCTAGCTGGCCCACAAAAGCTAACATATTTTAACAGTTCCAAATGCCTAACCTTGCCCGGCTATGCTATAAGTTGTTCTTGTTAAGGATGCAAATGCTCCCTAAGTAACAACGCTCGCTAGCAACGAGGCCAGGAGGGGATTGAGATGCGAAGTTAATGGATGACGCTTAAACATTTTGGGAATATCTGATTTCCGTAAGATGACTTAACACCTAGACGGAGGGAGTAGTACTCCTCAGTCCAGGTTTGATGGAATATTCGTCACCTCTTCGCTTCTTGCACATACTCCATTTGTATCTCACTTCCTGTGGCTTCTCACTCGCACGATTTTCCTATTCTATGAACCTGTGTGTGTGTGTGTGTGTGTTTAGCAGCATGTGTGTGTTAGAGAGAGCGACAGATCGACCTACTCCTATAGAGAGATGGTGTGTAGTGTACGATTTTAGCCGCGAGAGTCTGTGCATCCTATTGTTTCCGGGCGTCCGGTAGGGACAGGCGGACAGCTGCCACGCCCGCTCCTGACTAGCCTGGCCCACCCAAAGCCCCTCCATCGCCCGTGCGCACTTCCCGCTCGAAACGGTCAGCGCCGCTCCACAGAATCGGTGCCGCATTCATGCTCGGGCAGAGCGGACGCGACCTCTCACTGGCGCCTGCATTGAAGGGAGAAGAAGATTCAAGAGTGTTGGTTGCTTCGTCCGTCCAACTTACTACTGGGTCTATGTGATTTGACGGCTCATCGGTCATTATTACTGAGGTGGTAGGACTACTGGATGTCCCATGCTTTCGGTGAAAGGAGGTACTACTAGATTACAATTTTCTCCATTCTTACGGCGGAGGAGTGCAAGAACAGTGAAAACACGGCTCAGTGATTACATGGCCCACCTCACACTATCACCATATTTTCTGGACACCGTGCAATACCAAACTCTTTACATAGTACTCCCTCCATTCCTAAATATATAAGTCTTTGTAGAGATTCCACTAGGTGGACTACATACGAAACAAAATGAATGAATCTACACTTAAAATGCATCTATATACATCCGTATGTGGTTCATGGTGAAATCTCTACAAAGACTTATATTTAGGAATGGAGGAAGTACTAGTATAGTATGTACTGTAATTTATCAGCAAGATAGTACAATGCTATGAAGATTCCAGCTTCTGTTACATGTATCTTGCATCCAAGGTTGCCCCTTGCAACATTTCATCAAATACAAAGGAGACTAACATGCATGTTATTGCATCTCAATGATTGAAAGATCATAGCAAATATGCACTCCCTCCGTTCCAAAATAAGTGTCTCAACTTTATGCAGGGGGTATTTGTTTCTAGGGACTTTTTAGTGTAGGGACTAGAAAAAAGTCCCTCTTAGGGACTTTTTAACCAAACAGGAGGGACTACTAGGGTCTAAAACTTGCTTTTTGGGACTTAATGAAGAAGACTCTCAAGGAGAGTCTTTTTTGGAACTTTTCCAACAATGCCCCTCCCTGCACCCATTGCCTCACCGCCCCATGGTGTTGTTTGGTTGTTATTTTTCTGTATACTGGGGGTAACATGGTCATTCAATAACCTCTAGGGAGGGACTAGGGACTTTTTAGTCCCTGAAAACAAACAGGGAGGGACTTTTTAAGGAGTAGGAACTAGAAAAGGTCCTAGGACTTATGAACCAAACAGGGCCTCAATATGGACTACATACGGAGCAAAATGAGTGAATCTACACTCTAAAATACGTCTATATACATCAGTGTTTGGAGTATGTACTAGTAGTTCATATTGAAATCTACTAAAGGACATATATATTCCAAACAATATGATAATCTCTCTAACAAAGGTAGTAGGGACGAGGAGTAAATGGAGGGAGTAGTAAAATTTTCTCCTCGTCCTACGAGCCACCGCGCGCGTGGGCGAGGGAGCGGGCGTAAGGCGTACAATACTACTACTAGTAAGCAAGCTTCACCTCATCCTGTGAGACACCGCACCCATGGGAACGTAGTAATTTCAAAAAAAATTCCTACGCACACACAAGATCATGGTGATGCATAGCAACGAGAGGGGAGAGTGTTATCCACATACCCTCGTAGACCGAAAGCGGAAGCATTATAACAACGCGGTTGATGTAGTCGTACGTCTTCACGGCCTGACCGATCAAGCACCGAAACTACGACACCTCTGAGTTCTAGCACACGTTCAGCTCGATGACGATCCCCGGACTCCGATCCAGCAAAGTGTCGGGGAATAGTTCCGTCAACACGACAGCGTGGTGACGATCTTGATGTTCTACTGTCGCAGGGCTTCGCCTAAGCACCGCTACAATATTATCGAAGATTATGGTGGAGGGGGGCACCGCACACGGCTAAGAGATCTCAAGGATCAATTGTTGTGTCTATGGGGTGCCCCCTGCTCCCGTATATAAAGGAGCAAGGGGGGGAGAGGTGGCCAAGGGGAGGAGGCGTGCCCAAGGGGGGCAATCCTACTCCAAGTAGGATTCCCCCCCCCCCTCTTTCCTAGTCCAAGTAGGAGAGGGGAAGGAAGGGAAGGAGAAGGAGAAGGAAGGAGAGGGAGGAAAAGGAGGAAAGGGGGCCGGCCCCCTAGTCCAATTCGGTTTGGGCTAGGGGGGCGTGCGCCCTGCCTCCTCTCTTCCACCACTTGGCCCATGAGGCCCATTGCTTCTTCCTCGTATTCCCGTAACTCCCCGGTACCCCCGAAAATACCCGAATCACTCGGAACCTTTCCGATGTCAGAATATAGTCATCCAATATATCGATCTTTATGTCTCAACCATTTCGAGACTCCTCGTCATGTCCCCGATCTCATCCGGGACTCCGAACTCCTTCGGTACATCAAAACTCATAAACTCATAATATAACTGTCATCGAAACTTTAAGTGTGCGGACCCTACGGGTTCGAGAACAATGTAGACATGACCTAGACACGTCTCCGGTCAATAACCAATAGCGGAACCTGGATGCTCATATTGGCTCCTACATATTATATGAAGATCTTTATTGGTCAGACAGCATAACAACATACGTTGTTCCCTTTGTCATCGGTATGTTACTTGCCCGAGATTCGATTGTCGGTATCTCAATACCTAGTTCAATCTCGTTACCGGCAAGTCTCTTTACTCGTTTCGTAATACATCATCTCGCAACTAACTCATTAGTTGCAATGCTTGCAAGGCTTAAGTGATGTGCATTACCGAGAGGGCCCAGAGATACCTCTCCGACAATCGGAGTGACAAATCCTAATCTCGAAATACGCCAACCCAACATGTACCTTTGGAGACACCTGTAGAGCTCCTTTATAATCACCCAGTTACATTGTGACGTTTGGTAGCACACAAAGTGTTCCTCCGGTAAACGGGAGTTGCATAATCTCATGGTCATAGGAACATGTATAAGTCATGAAGAAAGCAATAGCAACATACTAAACGATCAAGTGCTAAGCTAACGGAATGGGTCATGTCAATCACATCATTCTCCTAATGATGTGATCCCGTTAATCAAATAACAACTCTTTGTCCATGGTTAGGAAACATAACCATCTTTGCTTAACGAGCTAGTCAAGTAGAGGCATACTAGTGACACTCTGTTTGTCTATGTATTTAAACATGTATTGTGTTTCTGGTTAATACAATTCTAGCATGAATAATAAACATTTATCATGAAATAAGGAAATAAATAATAACTTTATTATTGCCTCTAGGGCATATTTCCTTCAGTCTCCCACTTGCACTAGAGTTAATAATCTAGTTCACATGGCCATGTGATCTAACATCAATAGTTCACATCTTTATGTGGTTAACACCCATAGTTCACATCGATATGTGACCAACACCCAAAGGGTTTACTAGAGTCAGTAATCTAGTTCACATCGCTATGTGATTAACACCCAAAGAGTACTAAGGTGTGATCATGTTTTGCTTGTGAGAAAATTTTAGTTAACGGGTATGTTATATTCAGATCCGTAAGTATTTTGCAAATATCTATGTCAACAATGCTCTACACGGAGCTACTCTAGCTAATTGCTCCCACTTTTAATATGTATCTAGATCGAGACTTAGAGTCATCCAGATCGGTGTCAAAAATTTGTATCGACATAACCCTTTACGATGAACCTTTTTGTTACGTCCATAATCGAGAAACATATCCTTATTTCACTAAGGATAATTTTGACCGTTGTCCAGTGATCTACTTCCTAGATCACTATTGTACTCCCTCGCTTAACACAGTGTAGGGTATACAATAGATCTGGTACACAGCATGGCATACTTTATAGAATCTATGGCTGAGGCATAGGGAATGACTTTCATTCTCTTTCTATCTTCTGCCGTGGTCGGGCTTTGAGTCTTACTCAATTTGACACCTTGTAACATAGGCAAGAACTCTTTCTTTGACTGTTCCATTTTGAACTACTTCAAAATCTTGTCAAGGTATGTACTCATTGAAAAAACTTATCAAGCGTCTTGATCTATCTCTATAGATCTTGATGCTCAATATGTAAGCAGCTTCATCGAGGTCTTTCTTTGAAAAAAGTCCTTTCAAACACTCCTTTATGCTTTGTAGAATAATTCTACATTATTTTCGATCAACAATATGTCATTCACATATACTTATCAGAAATGTTGTAGTGCTCCCACTCACTTTCTTGTAAATACAGGCTTCACCGCAAGTCTGTATAAAACTATATGCTTTGATCAACTCATCAAAGCGTATATTCCAACTCTAAGATGCTTTCACCAGTCCATAGATGGATCGCTGGAGCTTGCACATTTTGTTAACACCTTTAGGATTGACAAAGCCTTCTGGTTGCATCATATACAACTCTTCTTTAAGAAATCCATTAAGGATTGCAGTTTTGTTATCCATTTGCCAGATTTCATAAAATGCGGAAATTGCTAACATGATTCGGACATACTTTAAGCATCGATACGAGTGAGAAAATCTCATCATAGTCAACACCTTAAACTTTGTCAAAAACCTTTTTCGACAAGTCTAGCTTTGTAGATAGTAACACTACTATCAGCGTCCGTCTTCCTCTTGAAGATCCATTTAATCTCAATGGCTTGCCAAACATCGAGCAAGTCAACCAAAGTCCATACTTTGTTCTCATACATGGATCCTATCTCAGATTTCATGGCCTCGAGCCATTTTTACGGAATCTGGGCTCATCATCGCTTCCTCATAGTTCGTAGGTTCGTCATGGTCAAGTAGCATGACCTCCAGAGCAAGAATACCGTACCACTCTGGTGCGGATCTCACTCTTGTTAACCTACGAGATTTGGTAGTAACTTGATCTGAAGTTACATGATCATCATCATTAGCTTCCTCACTAATTGGTGTAGTAGTCACAGGAACAGATTTCTGTGATGAACTACTTTCCAGTAAGGGAGAAGGTACAATTACCTTATCAAGTTCTACTTTCCTCCCACTCACTTCTTTCGAGAGAAACTCCTTCTCTAGAAAGGATCCATTCTTAGCAACGAATGTCTTGCCTTCGGATCTGTGATAGAAGGTGTACCCAACTGTCTCCTTTGGGTATCCTATGAAGACATATTTCTCTGATTTGGGTTTGAGCTTATCAGGATGAAACTTTTTCATATAAGCATCACAATCCCAAACTTTAAGAAACGACAACTTTGGTTTCTTGCCAAACCACAGTTCAGATTGTGTTGTCTCAACGGACTTAGATGGTGCCCTTTTAAACGTGAATGTAGTTGTCTCTAACGCATAACCCCAAAATGATAGTGGTAAATTGGTAAGAAACATCATAGATTGTACTATATCTAATAAAGTGCGGTTATGACGTTCGGACACACCATTATGCTGTGGTGTTCCAGGTGGCACGAATTTGTGAAACTATTTCACATTGTTTTAATTGAAGACCAAACTCGTAACTCAAATATTTGTCTCCGCGATCAGATCATAGAAACCATATTTTCTTGTCACGATGATTTTCCACTTCACTCTGAAATTCTTCGAACTTTTCAAATGTTTCAGACTTATGTTTCATCAAGAAGATATACCCATATCTGCTCAAATCATGTGTGAAGGTCAGAAAATAACGATACCTGCCGCGAGCCTCAACACTCATCGGATCGCATACATCAGTATGTATTATTTCCAATAAGTCAATTGCTCGCTCCATTGTTCCGGAGAACGGAGTCTTTAGTCATCTTGCCCATAAGGCATGGTTCGCAAGCATCAAGTGATTCATAATCAAGTGATTCCAAATTTCCATCAGCATGGAGTTTCTTCATGTGCTTTACACCAATATGACCTAAACGGCAGTGCCACAAATAAGTTACACTATCATTATTAACTTTGCATCCTTTTGGCTTCAATATTATGAATATGTGTATCACTACGATCGAGATCCAACAAACCATTTTCGTTGTTGTGTATGACCATAGAAGGTTTTATTCATGTAAACAGAACAACAATTGTTCTCTAACTTAAATGAATAACCGTATTGCAATAAACATGATCAAATCATATTCATGCTCAACGCAAACACCAAATAACACTTATTTAGGTTCAACACTAATCCCGAACGTATAGGGAGTGTGCGATGATGATCATATCAATCTTGGAACCACTTCCAACACACATCGTCACCTCACCCTTAACTAGTCTCTGTTCATTCTGCAACTCCCGATTCAAGTTATTAATCTTAGCAACTGAACTAGTACCAAATACTGAGGGGTTGCTATGAACACTAGTAAAGTACACATCAATAACATGTATATCAAATATACCTTTGTTTACTTTGTCATCCTTTCTTATCCGCCAAATACTTGGGGTAGTTCCGCTTCCAGTGACCAGTCCCTTTGCAGTAGAAGCACTTAGTCTCAGGCTTAGGTCCAGACTTGGGCTTCTTCACTTGAGCAGCAACTTGCTTACTGTTCTTCTTGAAGTTCCCCTTCTTCCCTTTGCCCTTTCTCTTGAAACTAGTGGTCTTGTCAACAATCAACACTTGATGTTTTTCTTGATATCTACCTTCGCCGATTTTAGCATCACGAAGAGCTTGGAATTGTTTTCATCATCCCTTGCATATTATAGTTCATCACGAAGTTCTACCAACTTGGTGATGGTGACTAGAGAATTCTATCAATCACTATTTTATCTGGAAGATTAACTCCCACTTGATTCAAGTGATTGTAGTACCCAGACAATATGAGCACATGCTCACTAGATGAGTGATTCTCCTCCATCTTTTAGCTATAGAACTTGTTGGAGACTTCATATCTCTCAACCCGGGTATTTGCTTGAAATATTAACTTCAACTCCTGGAACATCTCATATGGTCCATGACGTTCAAAACGTCTTTGAAGTCCCAATTCTAAGCTGTTAAGCATGGTGCACTAACTATCAAGTAGTCATCATATTAAGCTAGCCAAACGTTCATAACGTCTGCATCTGCTCATGCAATAGGTCTGTCACCTAGCGGTGCATCAAGGACATAATTCTTCTGTGCAGCAATGAGGATAAACCTCAGATCACGGATCCAATCCGCATCATTGCTACTAACATCTTTCAACACAATTTTCTCTAGGAACATATCAAAATAAACATATGAAAGCAACAACGTGAGCTATTGATTTACAACATAAATATGCTAATACTACCAGGACTAAGTTCATGATAAATTTAAGTTCAGTTAATCATATTACTTAAGAACTCCCACTTAGATAGACATCCCTCTAATCCTCTAAGTGATCACGTGATCCATATCAACTAAACCATGTCTGATCATCACGTGAGATGGAGTAGTTTCAACGGTGAACATCACTATGTTGATCATATCTACTATATGATTCACGCTCGACCTTTCGGTCTCCGTGTTTCGAGGCCATATCTATTATATGCTAGGCTCATCAAGTTTAACCTGAGTATTCCAAGTGTGCAACTGTTTTGCACCCGTTGTATTTGAACGTAGAGCCTATCACACCCGATCATCACGTGGTGTCTCAGCACGAAGAACTTTCGCAATGGTGCATACTCAGGGAGAACACTTATACCTTGATAATTTAGTGAGAGATCATCTTATAAAGCTACCGCCGAACTAAGCAAAATAAGATGTATAAAAGATAAACATTACATGTAATCATAATATGTGACATGATATGGCCATCATCATCTTGTGCCTTTGATCTCCATCTTCAAAGCATCGTCATGATCTCCATTGTCACCGGCATGACACCATGATCTCCATCATTTTGATCTATATCAATGTGTCGTTACATGGTCGTCTCGCCAACTATTGCTCTTGCAACTATTGCTATCGCATAGCGATAAAGTAAAGCAATTATTTGGCGCTTGCATCTTATGCAATAAAGAGACAACCATAAGGCTTCAGCCAGTTGCCGATAACTTCAACAAAACATGATCATCTCAAACAACAACTTATATCTCATCACGTCTTGACCATATCACATCACAACATGCCCTGCAAAAACAAGTTAGACGTTCTCTACTTTGTTGTTGCAAGTTTTACGTGGCTGCTACTGGGCTTAGCAAGAACCGTTCTTACCTACACATCAAAACCACAACGATAGTTTATCAAGTTGGTGCTGTTTTAACCTTCGCAAGGACCGGGCGTAGCCACACTCGGTTCAACTAAAGTTAGAGAAACTGACACCCGCCAGCCACCTGTGTGCAAAGCGCATCGGTAGAACTAGTCTCGCGTAAGCGTACGCGTAATGTTGGTCCGGGCCGCTTCATCCAACAATACCGCCGAACCAAAGTATGACATGCTGGTAAGCAGTATGACTTATATCGCCCACAACTCACTTGTGTTCTACTCGTGCATATGACATCTACGCATAAAACCTGGCTCGGATGCCACTGTTGGGGAACGTAGTAATTTCAAAAAATTCCTACGCACACGCAAGATCATGGTGATGCATATCAACAAGAGGGGAGAGTGTTATCCACGTGCCCTCGTAGACCGAAAGCAGAAGCGTTATAACAACGCGGTTGATGTAGTCGTGCGTCTTCACGGACCGACCGATCAAGCACCAAAACTACGGCACCTCCGAGTTCTAGCACACATTCAGCTCGATGACGAACCCCAGACTCCGAATCCAGCAAAGTGTCGGGGAAGAGTTCCGTCAGCACGATGGCGTGGTGACGATCTTGATGTTCTATTGTCGCAGGGCTTCGCCTAAGCACCGCTACAATATTATCGAGGATTATGGTGGAGGGGGGCACCGCACACGGCTAAGAGATTTCAAGGATCAATTGTTGTGTCTATGGGGTGCCCCGTGCACCCTGCCTCCTCTCTTCCACCACTTGGCCCATGAGGCCCATTGCTTCTTCCTCGTATTCCCGTAACTCCCCGGTACCCCCGAAAATACCCGAATCACTCGAAACCTTTCTGATGTCCGAATATAGTCGTCCAATATATCGATCTTTATGTCTCGACCATTTCGAGACTCCTCGTCATGTCCCCGATCTCATCCAGGACTCTGAACTCCTTCGGTACATCAAAACTCATAAACTCATAATATAACTGTCATCGAAACTTTAAGCGTGCAGACCCTACGGGTTCGAGAACAATGTAGACATGACCGAGACACGTCTCCGGTTAATAAGCAATAGCGGAACCTGGATGCTCATATTGGCTCCTACATATTCTATGAAGATCTTTATCGGTCAGACCGCATAACAACATACGTTGTTCCCTTTGTCATCGGTATGTTACTTGCCCGAGATTCGATCGTCGGTATCTCAATACCTAGTTCAATCTCGTTACCGGCAAGTCTCTTTACTCGTTCCGTAATACATTATCTCGCAACTAACTCATTAGTTGCAATGCTTGCAAGGCTTAAGTGATGTGCATTACCGAGAGGGCCCAGAGATACCTCTCCGACAATCGGAGTGACAAATCCTAATCTCGAAATACGCCAACCCAACATGTACCTTTGGAGACACCTGTAGAGCTCCTTTATAATCACCCAGTTACGTTGTGACGTTTGGTAGCACACAAAGTGTTCCTCCGGTAAACGGGAGTTGCATAATCTCATAGTCATAGGAACATGTATAATTCATGAAGAAAGCAATAGCAACATACTAAATGATCAAGTGCTAAGCTAACGGAATGGGTCATGTCAATCACATCATTCTCCTAATGATGTGATCCCGTTAATCAAATAACAACTCTTTGTCCATGGTTAGGAAACATAACCATCTTTGATTAACGAGCTAGTCAAGTAGAGGCATACTAGTGACACTCTGTTTGTCTATGTATTCACACATGTATTATGTTTCCGGTTAATACAATTCTAGCATGAATAATAAACATTTATCATGAAATAAGGAAATAAATAATAACTTTATTATTGCCTCTAGGGCATATTTCCTTCACACGTCCCCCACCTACGTGGGTGTGTGTGAGAGATACAAACCTAGACAAATGGCGTGTGCGTCCATGAGTGTTTTTTGTTTGGGGGGAGGTTGATTTCGTGAATGTATTTATGGGAATATGTGTCGATGACATCTCAAAAAAAATTGCATGCAATGTGTTTGAAATGGAGGCCTATCCATATCATATATAGAGGGTCGGGCGATCCACGAGAAGAGAGGGAGGGGTCATATATATCGATAGAGTCGAAGAGAGGATCAAGTGAGTGGGTGCGAGATTGATGAAGAGAGCCATTGAAATTGTGTGTGTGTGCAAGTCAAAGATATAGCGCGACTGACCTACCGGAACGTCAGAGAGCACATGTCAAGTTTGTGTGTGGCAGGGAGACATGACTAGAGCGCTCGATGTATCGGTGTGTGTGGGGGGGGGAGGGGTGGGGGAGGGGTAGGCAGAGGCCTAACTATAGAGGTAGTACGACTCGTGTATGTGTTGAGAAGGAGAGGCCCAGCTATGTCTTGAGGGAGATCGGTTGACATCCATACATAACTGAAGGGCAGGAAATAGGATAGGACAGAAAGAGAGAGGAGAGAGAGGGAGGGAGAGGGATAGAGTGCTGGATGGGTGATGGAGTTGCTTCTCGAAGATGGTGGGAGAGGCCTACTAGACAACCTGAGGGTGGAACTGCAATATTATCAATAAGAGTAGGGATTTTTGTTTGTCAGAGGAAGGGAGAGACATAACTAATGAGGTAGATCGATCGACGCGTGGGGAATAACGAGTTATAAGGACCTAGCTAGCTATATGTATAGCGGGAGATCGGTCGGTGTACGTCCATTTGTTAGAGGAAAATAAGGCCCGACGAGACGGATAGACAGAGAGAATGGAGCTAGGAGGTGGTGCGAGAGGCCCAGCTACTAGCTAAATAGGGGGAGGAGTGTGCGGTTATGAGATCGATGAAAAGAGGGGCGAGAGTTTACACGTGTGTGGGACCTTATGAGAGACACGAGGCAAGGACACATAACGAAGGAGATTGAAGGTGTGTGTGTATGTTGTAGGCAGACATCGCTGGAGAGGTTTATCAATCGGTGTGTGTCGGAAAGGAGTTGTGGAGACTATGGGAGAACGACCTAAAGAAAAAAATGAATGTGCGCAATGGATAGAATGTTGAGGGAGGGGGAGGGTGATACGTCTCCAACGTATCTATATTTTTTGATTGCTCCATGCTATATTATCTTCTGTTTTGGATGTTTATGGGCTTTATTATACACTTTTATATTATTTTTGGGACTAACCTATTAACCCAGAGCCCAGTGCCAGTTTCTGTTTTTTTTGTGTGCCTATTTTATGGTTTTGAAGAAAAGGAAATCAAACGGAGTCCAAT
This sequence comes from Triticum aestivum, assembly GCF_018294505.1. Taxonomy (NCBI): domain Eukaryota; kingdom Viridiplantae; phylum Streptophyta; class Magnoliopsida; order Poales; family Poaceae; genus Triticum; species Triticum aestivum. The sequence goes on along the minus strand of NC_057803.1, from coordinate 74,925,012 downwards.
TGACCTGAAACTTCACGGAACTTATTCTTAGAAGGAAAGCAACCCGAGAGACTTGGAGTCCACGTCAAGGGAGCTTCGAGGAATCCACGAGGTAGGGGGGCGCGCCCACCCCCTAGGCGCGCCCTCCACCCTCGTGGGCCCCTCGTGGCCCCCCTGACGTACTTCTTCCGCCTATATATCTCCATATAGCCTAAAACGATCAGGGAGCACAATAGATCAGGAGTTCCACCGCCAAAAGCCTCCGTAGCCACCGAAATCCAATCTAGACCCGTTCCGGCACCCTGCCGGAGGGGGCAATCCCTCTCCGATGGCCATCTTCATCATCCCGGTGCACTCCATGATGAGGACGGAGTAGTTCTCCCTCGAGGCTGAGGGTATGTACCAGTAGCTATGTGTTTGATCTCTCTCTCTCTCTCTCTCTCATGTTCTTGAGGTGCTACGATCTTGATGTATCGCGAGCTTTGCTATTATATTTGGATCCTATGATGTTTCTTCCCCCCTCTACTATCTTGTAATGGATTGAGTTTTCCCTTTGAAGTTATCTTATCAGATTGAGTCTTTAAAGATTTGAGAACACTTGATGTATATCTTGCCGTGCGTATCTGTGGTGACAATGGGATATCACGTGATTCACTTGATGTATGTTTTGGTGATCAACTTGCGGGTTCCGCCCATGAACCTATGCATAGGGGTTGGCACATGTTTTCATCGTGATTCTCCGGTAGAAACTTTGGGGCACTCTTTGAGGTCCTTTGTGTTGGTTGAATAGATGAATCTGAGATTGTGGGATGCATATCGTATAATCATACCCATGGATACTTGAGGTGACATTGGAGTATCTAGGTGACATTAGGGTTTTGGTTGATTTATGTCTTAAGGTGTTATTCTAGTACGAACTCTAGGGCTGTTTGTGACACTTATAGGAATAGCCCAACAGATTGATTGGAAAGAATAACTTTGAGGTGGTTTCGTACCCTACCATAATATCTTCATTTGTTCTCCGCTATTAGTGACTTTGGAGTGACTCTTTGTTGCATGTTGAGGGATAGTTATGTGATCCAATTATGTTATTATTGTTGAGAGGACTTGCACTAGTGAAAGTATGAACCCTAGGCCTTGTTTCAACGCATTGCAATACCGTTTACGCTCACTTTTATCATTAGTTACCTTGCTGTTTTTATATTTTCATATTACAAAAACCTATATCTACTATCCATATACCACTTGTATCACCATCTCTTCGCCGAACTAGTGCACCTATACAATTTACCATTGTATTGGGTGTGTTGGGGACACAAGAGAATCTTTGTTATTTGGTTGCAGGGTTGCTTGAGAGAGACCATCTTCATCCTACGCCTCCTATGGATTGATAAACCTTAGGTCATCCACTTGAGGGAAATTTGCTACTGTCCTACAAACCTCTGCACTTGGAGGCCCAACAATGTCTACAATAAGAAGGTTGTTTAGTAGACATTAAGCTCTTTTCAGGCGCCATTACCGGGGAGGTGAGTGCTTGAAGGTATATCTTTAGATCTTGCAATCGAGTATTTTAGTTTCTTGTTTTATCACTAGTTTAGTTTATAAAGAAAACTATTAAAAATGGAATTGAGTTTGTCTCATACGCTTCACCATTTTAATATCTTTCGTGAGTATGATGGAAAGGATAATTGTGCTCAAGTGCTAGAAGAAGAAATCTATAAAATGTTTGGCACTAAATATTTGAATGATGAGCATGATTGCAATGTTGTTAGTACGAATTCTTTGAATATCCATGATACTAATGATGATTGCACTAGTTATGATGAAAATGTCTCCTAGAAACATGTCAATTTTTGTGGAGTGCATTGGGTTTACAAGTACACACCAAATAGGGAAGATAGATATTGCAAGAGGCATAAGTGCTTAGAAACTAAATTGTTGCAAGAAAGGCTAGCTGATTGTGCTGAAAATTTAAATTTTCTTGGCCATACTTGTGAGCTTTGTAATGAACGTGGTCATTTAACTATCCGATGCAAATTGTTTCATGATCTAATCGTGTCCAAAAATTGTGATGACTTGATTTCCCTTGCACATTATAATGAACTTAGTTTGCTTATGGGCTACGAAGAAATAAAACGTATAACTAACTATCTTGTAGAATTTTCCCATTATAAACTGCTTGGCTTTGAAAACCCTTATATTGCCAATTACATAAAGGAAAGAAAACAAATAGAAGATGAAGAGAATAGTAATGAAAGGGAAGAGACTTCCCAATACCCTCCTATTATTTCTTATGATGAATCAGGTAACGAGGAGGAGCCTCATATTCAACCAGTCTCATTAATAAGGGGCTCCAAAAAGAGGATTGAACCCACACCTGATGTGGTGAAGAAGAAGAGAAGAAAAAGGAAGAGAGGTAAAAAGATATCTCCCCCAAATAATGCTGCTCCTATTACTATTGTGCCTCATGAAAATGTAATTGTGGAATATAATGATACTTCTTATGATCTTGAAAAGCTTTTTGGCACTTGCTTGGAAGAATATGATAATTGCTATACTATTGGTGCTATCCATACTATTAATGATGAGAGTGATTATGCTTATGATATGAAAAGGCCCAAGCTTGGGGATGCTATGTTTGATGAATATGATGTTTTTGAGAATATATTTGCTGCAATTAATGTTTATCCCAAGCTTGGGGATGTTACGTTTAATGAAGAGGATATTTCTAGTCTCCCAAGTTTTGATATGCAAATTTATAATGATGATAGCATACCTCCTACTTATGATAATTATTGTGATGATACATATGCTATAAAAAGTAGTGAGGATTATATTTATAAAACTTGTCATGATTATGATTACCCCTTTTATGAACATTACTCTTTTAATGTGGAAACAATTTATAGTATTCAAGTCTCTTATGATACTCCCACTATCCCGAATGAGAAGAATTTTGCTTATGTGGAGAGTAATAAAATTTCTATGCTTGTAGATCATGAAAAGAATGATTTAGGTGCTGGTTATATTGTTGAATTCATTCATGATGCTACTGAAAATTATTATGAGGGAGGAATATATGCTTGTAGGAATTGCAATAATATCAAGTTTCCTCTCTATGTGCTTAAAATTTTGAAGTTATGCTTGTTTTACCTTCCTATGCAAGTTGATTCTTGTTCCCATAAGTTGTTTGCTCACAAAATCCCTATTCATAGGAAGTGGGTTAGGCTTAAATGTGCTAGTAATATTCTTCATGATGCTCTCTTTATGTTTCAACTCTTATCCTTTATGTGAGCATCATTGAAATCATCATGCCTAGCTAGGGGCGTTAAACGATAGCGCTTGTTGGGAGGCAACCCAATTTTATTTTAGTTCCTTGATTTTTGTTCCTGTTTAGTAATAAATAATTCATCTAGACTCTGTTTAGATGTGGTTTTATGCTTTTAATTAGTGTTTTTGCCAAGTAGAACCTTTGGGAAGACTTGGGGAAAGTCTTGTTGATCATGCTGTAAAAAACAGAAACTTTAGCGCTCACGAGAATTGCTGCCATCTTTATTTGGAAAGTGCTATATAGTTAATTCTTTTTGAATATTATTAATAGATAAATTACTCAGGTCCAGCAATTTATTTGAGAATTTTATGAGCTCCATAAGTATACTTTTTTTATCCAGATTACTACAGACTGTTCTGTTTTTGACAGATTCTGTTTTTCATGTGTTGTTTACTTATTTTGATGAATCTATGGCTAGTAAAATAGTTTATAAACCATAGATAAGTTGGAATATAGTAGGTTTAACACCAATATAAATAAATAATGAGTTCATTACAGTACCTTGAAGTGGTGATTTATTTTCTTATACTAACGGAGCTTACGAGTATTCTGTTAAGTTTTGTGTTGTGAAGTTTTCAAGTTTTGGGTAAGTATTCGATGGACTATGGAATAAGGAGTGGCAAGAGCCAAAGCTTGGGGATTCCCAAGGCACCCCAAGTTAATATTAAAGTATAGCCAAGAGCCTAAGCTTGGGGATGCCCCGGAAGGCATCCCCTCCTTCGTCTTCGTTCATCGGTAACTTTACTTGGAGCTATATTTTTATTCACCACATGATATGTGTTTTGCTTGGAGCATCAATTTATTTTGTTAAGATTTGCTTGCTTTTACTTAGGACAATGTTTTGCATATTTTATTTCAATAAAAGTGGCATTGATAGCCTTTACTATGCCTATTTTAGAAGTCCATATGTTGCTGTTTGAAAACAAAAAGTTTACCGCTGTTGCAATAATTCCCTAGAAAAGTCAGAATGTGATAAAATGTTGAAAACTTTTGCATATTAAGCTCTTATAAATTTACTACAGTGGGAATTTACTTTCATAATTTTTGGAGCTAGGGAAGTATGGATCTTGCTGCACTCTTTACAGACTGTCCTGTTTAGGCAGATTGCTGTTATGTTTGCATTGTTTGCATATGTTTGCTTCTTTAATGATTCTATTTGATGATAGGACTATTAAATATGCAGAGGAATTTAGTATGCAATGTTGAATAATAATTTTAGTGATTTGCTACAGTAGAGTATGATAACGTTTTTGCAATGGTTTATACTAACTTATCTCACGAGTCCTTGTTGAGTTTTGTGTGGATGAAGCTTTTGAGATTTAGGGAGACCGTGATATGAGAGGAATTAAGGAGACACAAAAGCTCAAGCTTGGGGATGCCCAAGGTATCCCAAGATAATATTTCAAGAGGTCTCAAGCGTCTAATCTTGGGGATGCCCGGTTGGCATCCCACCTTTCTTCTTCAACAACTATCGGTTAGTTTCGGTTGATCCTAAGTGTTTGCTTCTTCACATGATGTTTGCCATTCTTGGAATGTCATTTTATTTTGTTTTGCTTGCTGTTTGAATAAAATTCCAAGATATGAAATTATTAAATGTTAGAGAGTCTTCATATAGTTGCATAATCATTCGACTACTCATTGATCTTCACTTATATCTTTCGGAGTAGTTTGTCATTTGCTCTAGTGCTTCACTTATATCTTTTAGAACATGGTGGTAGTTTTATTTTGAAGAAATAGATGAACTCTCATGCTTCACTTAGATTATTTTGAGAGTCTTAAATAGCATGGTAATTTGCTTAAAATCCTAATATGCTAGGTATTCAAGAATAATAAAATTCTCTTATGAGTGTGTTGAATACTATGAGAAGTTTGATACTTGATAATTGTTTTGAGATATGGAGATGGTGATATTAGAGTCATGCTAGTTGAGTAGTTGTGAATTTGAGAAATACTTGTGTTGAAGTTTGTGATTTCCGTAGCATGCACGTATGGTGAACCGTTATGTGATGAAGTCGGAGCATGATTTATTTATTGTTTGTCTTCCTTATGAGTGGCGGTCGGGGACGAGCGATGATCTTTTCCTACTAATCTATCCCCCTAGGAGCATGCACATAGTACTTTGCTTCGATAACTAATAGATTTTTGTAATAAGTATGTGAGTTCTTCATGACTAATGTTGAGTCCATGGATTATACGCACTCTCACCCTTCCACCATTGCTAGCCTCTCTAAAACCGCGCACCTTTCGCCGGTATCATACACCCACCATATACCTTCCTCAAAACAGCCACAATACCTACCTATCATGGCAATTCCATAGCCATTCCGAGATATATTGCCATGCAACTTTCCACCTTTCGTTTATTATGAGACACTCCATCATTGTCATATTGCTTTGCATGACCATGTAGTTGACATCGTATTTGTGGCAAAGCCACCGTTCATAATTCTTTCATACTTTTCACTCATGAGTCATTGCACATCCTGGTACACCGCCGGAGGCATTCATATAGAGTCATATCTTGTTCTAAGTATCGAGTTGTAATTCTTGAGTTGTAAGTAAATAAAAGTGTGATGATCATCATTATTAGAGCATTGTCCCGGTGAGGAAAGGATGATGGAGACTATGATTCCCCCATAAGTCGGGATGAGACTCCGGACGAAAATAAATAAATAAAAGAGGCCAAAGAAGCCCAAATAAAAAAAGAGAAAAAAAGAGGCCAAAAAAAGAGAAAGGCCCAAATAAAAAAAATGAGAGAAAAAGAGAGAAGGGGCAGTGCTACTATCCTTTTACCACACTTGTGCTTCAAAGTAGCACCATGATCTTCATGATAGAGAGTCTCCTATGTTGTCACTTTCATATACTAGTGGGAATCTTTCGTTATAGAACTTGGCTTGTATATTCCAATGATGGGTTTCCTCAAAATGCCCTAGGTGTTCGTGAGCAAGAAAGTTGGATGCACACCCACTAGTTTCTTTTGTTGAGCTTTCATACACTTATAGCTCTAGTGCATCCGTTGCATGGCAATCCCTACTCACTCACATTGATATCTATTGATGGGCATCTCCATAGCCCGTTGATACGCCTAGTTGATGTGAGACTATCTTGTCCTTTTTTGTCTTCTCCACAACCACCACTCTATTTCACCTATAGTGCTATGCCCGTGGCTCACGCTCATATATTGCGTGAAGATTGAAAAAGTTTCAGAACATCAAAAGTATGAAACAATTGCTTGGCTTGTCATCGGGGTTGTGCATGATTTAAATATTTTGTGTGGTGAAGATAGAGCATAGCCAGACTATATGATTTTGTAGGGATAGCTTTCTTTGGCCATGTTATTTTGAGAAGACATAATTGCTTAGTTAGTATGCTTGAAGTATTATTATTTTTATGTCAATATGAACTTTTATCTTGAATCTTTCGGATCTGAATATTCATGCCAAATTTAAGAAGAATTACATTGAAATTATGCCAAGTAGCACTCCGCATCAAAAATTCTGTTTTTATCATTTACCTACTCGAGGACGAGCAGGAATTAAGCTTGGCGATGCTTGATACGTCTCCAATGTATCTATAATTTTTTGATTGCTCCATGCTATATTATCTTCTGTTTTGGATGTTTATGGGCTTTATTATACACATTTATATTATTTTTGGGACTAACCTATTAACCCAGAGCCCAGTGCCAGTTTCTGTTTTTTTGTGCCTATTTTAGGGTTTTGAAGAAAAGGAAAATCAAATGGAGTCCAATTGACCTGAAACTTCACGGAACTTATTTTTGGAAGGAAAGCAACCCGGGAGACTTGGAGTCCACGTCAAGGGATCTTCGAGGAAGCCACGAAGTAGGGGGGCGCGCCCACCCCCCTAGGCATGCCCTCCACCCTCGTGGGCCCCTCGTGGCCCCCCTGACGTACTTCTTCCCCCTATATATCTCCATATACCCTAAAACGATCTGGGAGCACAACAGATCGGGAGTTCTGCCGCCAGAAGCCTCCGTAGCCACCGAAAGCCAATCTAGACCCGTTCCGGCACCCTGCCGGAGGGGGCAATCCCTCTCCGTTGGCCATCTTCATCATCCCGGTGCACTCCATGATGAGGAGGGAGTAGTTCTCCCTCGGGGCTGAGGGTATGTACCAGTAGCTATGTGTTTGATCTCTCTCTCTCTCGTGTTCTTGAGGTGATACGATCTTGATGTATCGCGAGCTTTGATATTATATTTGGATCCTATGATGTTTCTTCCCCCCTCTACTCTCTTGTAATGGATTGAGTTTTCCCTTTGAAGTTATCTTATCAGATTGAGTCTTTAAAGATTTGAGAACACTTGACGTATGTCTTGCCGTGCGTATCTGTGGTGACAATGGGATATCACGTGATTCACTTGATGTATGTTTTGGTGATCAACTTGCGGGTTCCGCCCATGAACCTATGCATAGGGGTTGGCACATGTTTTCGTCATGATTCTCCGGTAGAAACTTTGGGGCACTCTTTGAGGTCCCTTGTGTTGATTGAATAGATGAATCTGAGATTGTGTGATGCATATCGTATAATCATACCCATGGATACTTGAGGTGACATTGGAGTATGTAGGTGACATTAGGGTTTTGGTTGATTTGTGTCTTAAGGTGTTATTCTAGTACGAACTCTAGGGCTGTTTGTGACACTTATAGGAATAGCCCAACAGATTGATTGGAAAGAATAACTTTGAGGTGGTTTAGTACCCTACCATAATCTCTTTGTTTGTTCTCCGCTATTAGTGACTTTGGAGTGACTCTTTGTTGCATGTTGAGGGATAGTTATGTGATCCAATTATGTTATTATTGTTGAGAGGACTTGCACTAGTGAAAGTATGAACCCTAGGCCTTGTTTCAACGCATTGCAATACCGTTTACGCTCACTTTTATCATTAGTTACCTTGCTGTTTTTATATTTTCAGATTACAAAAACCTATATCTACTATCCATTTACCACTTGTATCACCATCTCTTCGCCGAACTAGTGCACCTATACAATTTACCATTGTATTGGGTGTGTTGGGGACACAAGAGACTCTTTGTTATTTGGTTGCAGGGTTGCTTGAGAGAGACCATCTTCATCCTACGCCTCCTACGGATTGATAAACCTTAGGTCATCCACTTGAGGTAAATTTGCTACTGTCCTACAAACCTCTGCACTTGGAGGCCCAACAACGTCTACAAGAAGAAGGTTGTGTAGACATCAGAGGTAGAGGAGGGCGTGTGCATGCACGAGAGAAAGTTAGTGATAGCTACTAAGGTTAGAGGATTGTGTGGGTGTAAGAGACTAACAAAGATCATAATTTGACATGAAAGTGGATTCATATATTTGAATAGGAGATCATAGTGTTTTAAACATATGCATGCATGAATATAGAGGTGATACGCGTGTTGTGGTTTTGCACATGTTATACGATAATGTGATTATGCATGGCGTTTGCAACTCACAGCTAAATGTCGAACAATCTAAACCATACTATACATCGAACAATCTCACATTTTTATTTGAATTTGTGATAATGTGTGGCGTTTGCAGCTTACAACTAGATATCGAACAATCTAAACAATACTATATATCGAACATTCTCATATTTTATTTGAATTTGTGGTAATGTGTGGTGTTTGCAAGTCACATCTAAATACTTGTAGGTGTAGGGGGCGGGGCACCATACATAATGTGATAAACACATTATACATATGAGACATGGTTTAGATTATGAAGATCTAGCTAGAGCTTGAAATGTACTATGATTTGAAGTCAACATAAAGTGGATTCAAAAAATTGAGTTCGAGTTCATATAGTACACATAGTTCATATGTAACTCGAGACTAATCATGTGGTGTGCTGTGAAGATAATACACAGACGATGGTTTAACTTGACAATAATGATGATTGTAGATCTTTTTAAAATAGAGAAATGAATTCAAATGCTTTGACTTCACAACAATCATTATTGTAGATCTTATTCAAATAGAGAAACGAATTCAAATTTAGTTCATATTGAAGCGGTAGTACTCAGTTCATTTGAGTATATATGTTTGGAATGCACTAAAACATTCATTTGAGTAGTAAGTTGCATGCATTATACAAATAGTGAAATATTTTAATTGAACATAACATGAATTCAAAGTTTTGAATGACATTTGTAGTGCGAATTGATTTGGTACAGTACATGTTAGGCTTGTCCGAAAATTTCAACCCGCGCCTTGTTAGCCCGAAATATTTAAGATATATCTTTGTCTCGTTGTGCTCCAACAACACCCTCCATCTCAACCCGTACCTTGCTATTCCAAAATTACAACGCGCGCGAAAACTCCCACCTCCTATGAAATCCCGACACGTGAAATGCCTATGATACCCCTGAACCGAAAGAACCACCTAAAATCGGTGGGGGTACTTTCGTAACTTACCGCACATTTCGGACAAGCGCGTCCCTAAGCCATGGTTCCCCACTCCCATCCCATCCATCCACCCATTCGTACATCGAGGTAGGGAAAACCCGCGAAGCCCCACACCCTCCTCCGTCTGCCACCCAGCCGGAGCCTCTTCCCCGACGACGTTGTCCACATCAACACCTTGACGTCCCTCATCCACCGTACTGGATGAGGATATGTCGTCGATCTGGTCGTCCCGCCGGTTCAGCCACCCCGTCCTCCGCCTCCAAGGAGCTGCCCCGATGTTCCCCTCGTCTTTCGCGCCACCTCCATTCCCACACCGCTGTCTTCACCTGCACCACCGGAAGAGCATCATCATCACCGTTTCCTCAGATGAAGATGCGGCCAAATCGGCGCCACCAAAGAGGTTGTACACTAATCGCCGCATTTTCTTCTTGATTCGATCTCACGGTGCTGCCGGCGCTCGGTCCAGAGCCGACACGATGCGGCTCCATCCACGGCGGAGTCGCCGGCCACTTTCTCCACAATGTCACTCCCTCGGTGGCGACGTCCACATCAGTAGGACTTACTGCTGCTTTAGCTCTCGCTTCCGCTGCTGCTCTGCTCTTGCTCTTGGTCCCCTACCTTGTCTGCTCTTGCTCTTGCTCGCGCTGCTGCTCTCGCTCTTGGAGGAGGAGCGCGATGTAGCCAAAGCCCGTTCCGCATTTTATCAGCAACAGGCTTACAGATACCAAAGCAGAGAAGTACGGGCCAAAACTTATAACGTTGGCGAACTAGTTCTACGCCTGCCGGATAAGAAAAAGAACAAGCTCGAGCCCAAATGGGAAGGTCCCTTCATTATTGGCCAAGTTCTGACCGGTGGAGCGTATCGACTGCGGGATGCATCGACTAGTCAACTCGAGCCGAACCCATGGAACGCGGCCAGGCTCCGAAGATTCTACGCCTAGCACCGGACTCTATGTTAGTCCCCTCCCTTTGTCCATTTTCTGCATATACATCATCTGTCTTGTTTCCCTTTCTTTCTTTCTGTTATTATTTCTCTAGGCCTTCAAGGATCACCTTGTGCCTCACTTGTACATTACAGATGCGCTAGCTGCACTCTTCATACCTAGGAGCTTCTTTCACAGAAGCTTAAATTATTTATCTGGGCCTCACGCCCAACACATGTGTTATACTTCTGCATGTACCTTTTTTTCACCATTATATGCATCGATATGATTTAAGTTTTGGCCAAGCTGGGTTGCCTGGCTCTTGTATTTATGCCCTACGTTCCCGTTAATTCGGCTAGGGCATAAGGGGAGCACCTCTGCGATTGTTACTGTCGGGTCAGCCGGATGTGTACCTCAGACTGGGTGAAGCCGAAAGCTAGCGTTCTTAAGGGAATATTCGGTCAGTGAACAAAAGATGATTTTTATTTATTGTCCATATCTGCCCCCAGATGCTTTTTCTACGTTTCTTATTGCAGTCCGGACATGCACTTTAGGGCATGCTTACCCAGGGAAAGGAACCCTTAACGGAACTATTCTCCCTGGAAGATGTTTCTTACTACCCATGTAATATAACATAACTAGTTGGGCACTTGTCTGATAAAGCACTAATGACCCCTACGCCTGGTCTCCACGCATACCCCGGTTTTATATAACTGAGCGGGTATTCAGATTCACTCTGGACTATCGGGCCCGGAGGTTGAAGCGAAAAGGTCTGCAATGACAAATGATCTACAATCCGGCTAGAAGGCATTATACATGTCACTTTAATTACATAGTCATGCAGACTGACTAAATTCCTCCTCTATACCATCCAACAGGCGGTCCAGCTTACAATCCTTTTGTGAATACTTTGCGGCTAATTCTACTTGCCCATAAACTAAGCTAACGGGGATCTCTTTTCCGTCGGGCCCCACAGGTCCGACCTCGGCCATGTGATTTGGGTCTGCCTTGGTATACCGCATCTTCACCATGGCCCAGGCTTCTCTGGCACCCTGTCGGCAGGCTAATATCTTCCATAAACGGAAGCGCCGCCATGCTCCCTTCAGCTTCTCCGCAAGCCCTGCAACGCCTTCTGGCAGGGAGACGGATGACCACAAGGCCTAGGCAACACCCTGCATCACCTGCCGAACTTGTTCGTGCAGATGTGACAGCTTGGACAGAAGATCACCCACAGACCCGGGCATTTCCTCCGCGAGACGACCCGTCAGCATACCTACAGACATAACGCTGTTGGATAGCTTCTTCGCCGAACTCCTTTAAAAAGGATTTGTTCAAACACTTACTGAAAATGCCGCGCCGAAGCCGCTTATTCTCCTTCTCGGAGTCCGCAAGCTGGCCTCGAACGTTTTTTAGTTCCATGTTCAGCTTAATGTTGGCGTCTTGGAGATTTTTTTCTCCAGCATAACCTTAGTCAGCACGCGTTTGCCAGCCTCTAGCTGTCGCATAACATGCTGGTCCCCCGGACTTTCTTCGGACTCATCTGCAAAATCAATTGTTAGATCTGCAGACATGCCGCACACTATATGGTAACCACCATTCTTTAAAGTAAATGTTACCAGCGGGAGGCTTTTTCTGCTCCTGCAATGCGGCAAGAGCGGCCCCCAATTGGGTCTTGCATTCCTCCAGCTCCTGGGACAGCCTAGTATTCTTCTTTGTAAGAACCTCCACATTAAAGATGATCCTTAAATCAGTTCTGCTAACTGTTTCAAGTCTCAGGGGCTACTGATACATATAAATCATCAGATTTACTCACCCGTACATTCTTTACATACTGATCCGTGGCTCTGGCTAGACCATCTTGAGCAGCACGGAGGTACGCCTCTCCAGAATTGAAGGCGTCAAACGCCTCTGGTGGGAAACAAGCGTCGCGGAGTACGGCCCGGTGGCGCCTATGATTCATGGCGCTTTCCACTTCTGAGTTTGTAGCAGATAATCTATCTGCATCCTCTGTAGGGGGATTATCCGGCGCCTGCCCCATATCGCCTTCTGCCTCCATGTCCGGTCCTGGCGCCCGACTGGTGGAAGCTTGATTGGCAGCATCGCCGGGCATATTCCGGCGAGCATTTTTTTTGTTAAAGAAACGCGGGTGTCATTATATTTCAAGAAAGACGATAACCACGGAGCGGGGTCTGTTATACCTTTGCGCCGGCGTCTCCGTCCTGACCGCCTTCCTTTTTGGCCTACCCGGCCTCGGTGCCTCCTGTTGGCGCATTGCCGTGGGTTCGGCAGGGCGTCCCGAATGCCTTCCCTGTAAAATGCCATGTGTATATGGTGGGTGAAGTGTCTAAAAGGGGATCCTAGTTTTGGAGTTGGGATTTTTGGTTTTTCTTACGTGCGATGCAGGGAGCAGTCCGGGATAGTTGGACGTAATGGCCACCATGGCATCATGGCAGCTTAACTGATAGAACTGCCGATCTATCAGCTCCACGGATATAACCAAATCTTCTTCGAGTCCGGAGTCGAGGGCCCGGTCAGGGTCCTCCGGTTGTGGAGAAGGGCTCCTGAGCTCCTTTATGGCTTTTCGCAGTTCCTGCCATAAAGTGGCAAGGTGAATACTTAAGACAAAGAATGCGGGAAAAATGGGAGCGGGAAGATATAACTTACCCAGCTTGGAGGATTGTACATGGAGAATCCATCCCGTGGCTTGATGCGGGTGAACTCCTCCTCCTCACCCTTGAACAGTTCGGACAGAATCTTCGCTAGAGCGGCAGCATTGTCCGGACCCTTACGCCCGCAGCGGGTGGCGTCATCCGCCCCATTATAACACCACATGGGGTGCCCACGATATTGAAGTGGCTGCACTCCCGGCATTATGCAAATCGACATAACTTCGATTATTGTCAATCCTGATCGAGCCAGTGCTTTGATCCGGTTCATCAGATAAAGGACTTCTCTGTTGTCTTCCGCCTGGGGCTCTGTGGGCGCCAACTTCGGCGCTTCTTTAGAGGAGCATTGTTGAACTCAGGAAGACCCCGCTGAACAGGGTCCGGAAGGGGGACGTCCTCCATGTAGAACCATTCTGAAGGCCATTCTTCGGACGGCTTCTTCGGGGTACTGGATAGGTATCCGGTATCGGTGATGCACCATATTTCGGCTCCACCCACTTGATAAAGCGATTCCCTCTGTGTGCGAGGGACAAGGCAGAATAGCCTTTTCCACAGCTCAAAGTGAGCCTCGCAGCCCAGGAACAACTCGCAGAGAGCAACATAGCCGGTGATATGTAGAATGGAGGCAGGGGTGAGATTGTGTAATTGGAGGCCGTAGAACTCCAGGAGCCCGCGGAGGAACGGATGAATTGGAAATACGGGTCCCCTTAGTAAATAAGGAACAAGGCAGACCCGTTCTCCCATGGTGGGACAAGGAAGGCTCTCCGCTTGCGCCCCGCCATTATAGGTGGCGAGCCCGGCTCGAACGGGCACCATATACGCCGGAGGGAGAAATCCCTTAGTTTGCAATTCGACTAATCGACTGTGCGGGACTGAGCACCTCTCCCAATCACCGGGCTTAGGGCTACGGGGGCGGGAGGAGGAGCTGCGGAGGTTGGCATGCTGGACTAGATCTTTCTGAAGCACGCTCTGATGAATTCTCGCTGGGGGAGGATGATAAGGATCGGATCTAAGAATCCCCATCCCTTTAATAGACAATTTATTTATTTGTCTAGGGGGGCGAATGTAAAAACGCCCTGGCGCCTCGTATTCATTCGACGTGTGGGAGATAGCCCTTATTGTGCACAGAAGCTGAGAGGTTCAACATTTATGGAGCCGGACACTACTTACAAACACTTGAAAGTTGGAGAAGAACCCGCCTTGCAATGCCGAAGACAACACTGCGCCGGACTCATTATCATTAAAGCCTGGTTCGGGGGCTACTGAGGGAGTCCTGGATTAGGGGGTCTCTGGACAGCCGGACTATATCCTTTGGCCGGACTGTTAGACTATGAAGATACAAGATTGAAGACTTCGTCTCGTGTCCGGATGGGACTCTACTTGGCGTGGAAGGCAAGCTAGGCAATACGGATATGTGTATCTCCTCCTTTGTAACCGACCTTGTGTAACCCTAGCCCCCTTCGGTGTCTATATAAACCGGAGGGTTTTAGTCCGTAGGACACAACAAAAAATAGACAATCATACCATAGGCTAGCTTCTAGGGTTTAGCCTCTCTGATCTCGTGGTAGACCTACTCTTATACTACCCACATCATCAATATTAATCAAGCAGGACATAGGGTTTTACCTCCATCAAGAGGGCCCGAACCTGGGTAAAACTTCGTGTCCCCTGCCTCCTATTACCATCCGCCTAGACGCATAGTTTGGGACCCCCTACCCGAGATCCGCCGGTTTTGACACCGACACTCTCGCTCTTGCTCTTGCTTGCGATGCTGCTCCAATTTAGCTACACTTCAGTCGACTGAATCAACTTTTGGGTCAGTCGATTTTCAGGGGGTGGGGGGGGGGCTTGCCGGAGTTAAGGAAGAACCAACCGCAATGTGGAGGGGGGCTCGCCGGAGAGGTACCTCACTATCTATCTTAGGGTTCAGGGTGGGGGCGATGGTCGCCGGCGGTGGTGGGGCGATGGTGTGGGTATCAGCGGAGAAAAAGCTTGGCATGGGGGGGGGGCTAGAGGGATGGACGGGGCGGTGGCGTACCGGTGGATGGACGGGGCGGCGGCGTACCGGTGGTGGGGAGTGTTTTCGGGGCAGGCGGGGCGGTGCACCGCCGGCCGCGGGCGGCGGGGGGCGGCTGTTTGGCCGGTGGTGGCTGGCGGCTCAGGGGGGTGGAGGTTGAAGATGAACTGCAGGCCCTTGATTTCATATCCAACGGCTGCAAAATCGACTGACTAGAGATGAAAAAGTCATTCAACTGACGTGTAGCCTCACCTCTAGCGCGTTCAGTTTCGACAGCAAAATTCAGTTTCGACAGTTAAGTTCAGTTTCTACAGTTAAATTCAGTTTCAACAGTTAAGTTCAGAGATGAGCGGCTGCTGTATTTTACATCTAGCACTTTGTGGTTATGTATTTTACGTCATCTATTGAAGATGCTATTAGAATTCCACTCAGGTTAACGTTGTCTCTCTTGTCCTGCTTCAGCCTCGGCGTCATACAACTCACCGGAGCTGCTTCAACGACGAAACCCTCCATCACAGCGGAGCAGTATCTCGGGCTCCATCTCCAGACGCCTAAGATCTTCTTCCCCTCCTCCGACAGCCAAGTCAGCTGTGACGCCCGGATAATTATGCTACAGTAAACCTACGCTAATGATGCCACGTCACCTCTATTACAGTTGCTAACCTCGTGTTAGATCAAAGCGTTTCAAAATCAAATTTGAAATTTTGATAAACAATAAAATATTTCAACGTATTGTGACAAATAATTCATAAGATATATTGGTGGAGAAACCAAGTTTTTATAAAATGTTCAAATACTCTTAGGTGAATAAAACAGTAGCAAAAACCAATATTTAAATGCTCTATCTCTCCCTATATATATTATTATATATATATCCTAATAATAAAGCACGGATTGACTCTGTGGGTTCACCGTCACAATGCGCTTTCTTTCTGTGAATTTACGCTTTTAGTTTGAATTTAAAACATATACGCGAGGTGGTACTATTTCGGAGAACCACGTCGTGGCCCCTATCTTGGTTGCACTGGCTTGCGCACTGATGGGCCACATTGGGCTGCAGCGTTGGCCTGCCCGAAACTACCACAAACACAAATTGACAACTAGGTCGCGCACGGTGGAAACATAAAACTAGGGTAACCCCACGGTGCTTCCTCTCCTCATCTCTCTTTCTCTCCCAATCTCTCTTTCTCCTTCTAGCGTCGTCACTTCCGTCGTTGCCATGCGCCTCCGGGGCCGCTGCCATGTCAATCACGTGACCGAGCTCTCAGATCGTTGAAGTCCCGCGCCACCCAGCTTATCCCCATCTCGCGTCAATCGCCCTCGTTAATTTTGCCGCCTAGCTCCACCATCCACAGGATGCCACCAATGCTCGGCAATGTAGGTTGGTCGGAGGGTCCTCCAGTTCGAGCGCCTTCGACTGCTCCTCCGCCAACGATTCGGTCAGGCTCACATGGTGCCCTGAGAGGGAAATAATGGGTCGTCTTCCGTTACAGAGAATTTCTAGAGGACTCAGATATTATACCGCAACTTCAATCTTCTGCAGTGGCTAAGGTTGGAACCAAGGAACACGACACCAGGTTGTGCAGGTTGTGTTTCGTTGTTTGTTGAAGGGAGCAGCAAATATGAATGATCCACAATGGGCTGCAAAGAGACGGTCCTTCGACACGTACTTTCAGGTTCCTATTTCTTGCCCATGGACTGCCTCATCCGGACTATCTCATTTGTGACGTTTTCTTGCACAAGGACTGTCTCATCGCACACGTGGAATTCGTCATGTTTCATAGTCCCCCACCGGGTATGATTCCTTTCTTCAAACCTTCAATCTATATGTATGCTGTGGGCCAGCGGCTGCTGGAGGCCATGATTGAGGCAGACGATGAGGACGACGAGGAGCTCGGGGAAGAGAGGATGGAAGGATGGACACGGGAGCCGCCACAGACGACGAGTCAATGGCATGTGCGGGACACACGCCGACGCAGTTGGCCACCGGCAACGGAGGCACGGCTAGCAGCTACACCGTGTGCCGACGGCCAGTAGCACCCGTGCGCTCGGTGTGACGGTGTCAGGTAGATTGGTCTGGAGTCAGATAAGTTCGGGAAAGAGTGCTGCTTCCCGACAAATGCAACGCCTGGTTCTCCAGCAACGTGATCGGGTTGCAGGACAGTCATCTTCTCCAGTGTCGTCATGGCTGATGGCTGCCGCGGCGGCTGCCATCAGTAATGCCCGGTGCGTACGTAACTTTTCAGATCGGAGGCGGAGACTGCTGATAGGACACTGCGCCTTGCTCTCCAATGGCCGGGTACATAGATATAAGGATGTCCGACCGATCGATCTAGAAGTGGTTCTGATCAACGATGATGCCACGATGACACGAGCAGATTTTCCAGGAAAACCTTAGAACATGCATGCATGCATATACGTGAGATCATTCACAACACTTACTAGATCTGTATGCTTGTGTTTGTGGAATTCTAGAAGGAAAAAAGCTAGGTTGTAACAAGATCTATATCTACTATTAAAGGGAATAGGTATTCTTGGTTTGGTTCAGTCCTTTTCGTTGATTTCATTTTGTTTTAGCCCACGCTAATCACAAGCTAAGCCATCTGGGCTACAGGTACTTGTACGTTGATGGGCCTTCTATGGGTGGCTTGCGTAGAGACCGCGAAAAATATCTGGGCCAGGTACTTGTACGTTGATGGGCCTTCTATGGGCTTTCATAAAGACCGCAAAAATTTATTTTGTCAAAATAAATTAACATTGTGGGTTTTAAACAGAGGACCTCTTGTCTGGATCTATGGTGTAACAACCAACGATGAACGACCTATGCATCTTTCATGTTTTCTAATCCAACCTCGCTCTTTTACAATGATTTCCACCTCTTGTCTGGATATATGAGCGGCCCCAGGAATCAACCGACAAATGGTTAAAACAAAGGAGAGCGGTCCTCGTGTTTAGGGCGAGCTAATTAAGCGAATGAGCTAATTAAAAGATGGATCGTGGGCTTAAATAAAATATTTAAACGAATGTGGCTAATTAAAGAAAGGATTATGGGTAAAACCCGTGGAATAATTAAAAGAAAGAGTATGGGCTTAATAAATAGAATATTCAAATAGATGGTGCTAATTAAAGGAAGAATTTGAGGTAAAAATGTATGATAATTAAAAGGAAGGATCTGTAGGCTTCAATGTGGTGGGGCTACTAAATTAGAAAATGAAGGATTTGATTCCCGACTAAAATGGTTGAGCACGTCATGGTAATGAATGGAAGGATTGTACTTCAATGGAATTAGTAGGAGATTATGTCCGGCAAAGAAAATATGGACGCAGCTAAATTGCATCTTATTTTTTTATGTTCATTTTGTAGAAGGATGTTGAGATGCAACATGTTCTTCATAGCGGATCCGGTGTCATGGGACATTATGCTTGCACAAAACATCAAAACACGGATTGAGTCTCAGGATTCACCGTCGTCGAGTTTTTGCAGAGAAGCCCCCGTATTTTTTAGTATTTGACCCACAGTCCTATTTTAAGTGACAATCAGAGAAAACGTTTCGTTTTTACATAAAGAACCCTGCATTTTTTGTATTCGGCCCGCGATCCTTTTATGGTGCAAAAACGGGTGCGCCCGAACCAGGAAGCTCGGCGCCACGCCAGGCGCTCGCCCCGACCCGCCTTCCTCCGCCGCCTCGCCGCATCTGCCGGCCTCACCGGAGATCACCGCCGCCGCGACCAGGTCACGTCGCTGCACCTGCCTTCTCCTCATCCCTCTCATTCCTTCCTCCCTCTCACCATCTCTCTCTCTCCCTCTCATTGCAGCGGCGCCATGGCCGCCCCGAGCTTCGCCGGCAGCCGCGTCGCCTGCCTCCGGCCACGACTCTGGCGGGATCCAGCCGCCCCTGCCCGGATCCGCATCCTCCGCTCCGCCGTGCCCCCGATCCGGCCACCACCAAGCCTCCCGCATTGATCCGCCCGTCCACCGGCCTCCCCCTGCTCGATTCGGTTTGACGAGCGAAGTTAAATGTCTTGTGGTGTCGAGGATAATAGTTTTTTTAGCTCCCGCATGGTGAGTTGAGGAGGTTCTATTTAGTTTTTGATCTGTCGTGAGCGATTCCTGTATGGAATTGGTAGATCTTTGTGAAAATTCGTACATATCTCAGTGCTCTGCGTTCTACTCCTGTATGGAGTACTTGTTACTGTCGCTTTAGTCCTTTCATTCTTTGATCCTTAAATGTGAGTTGCTGCGGTGAATTAGCAGCTCATTGGTGAATCCATGAATCGGCGGTGATGAATTAGCAACTTGATCTTGAACTTCAGGTAAGTTCACGTGGACACTATATCAATCCTGATGCACAATTTATTCTTATTTATTCAATTCCAATCGGCATCTTCTCTGTCGTAAAAATATATGGTTTTGCCTAGAAGGATGGTACCAAAAAAGAGTGAATCCACCATCTTCTTTGAATGCCACATTGTGAAACCTTTTCATCTCTGGCTGATCTGTCTTTGCCCACCCTTACTCCTCGATGCGCCTCCGTGTAGATGACTAAGCTATTTATTCTGTTTATTTGCAGGTGATATGATGCGGCTGGTTCCGGGTTCTGTGCTCTTCTGAAGGTGAACACATGCCAGGAAGGAAAGCTTCTCTGGTCGTGGCGCGGCATAGGATGGATTGATGGTTGCTTCCTTTCGAACCACACAAACCCCTTCTAGCATGGTCGAGATGATCAAAATGGAGGAGGGTCTCAGTATGTGGCTGTTTGTTTCCTTGGTACTGAAATGCTATCAAGCAGCTGGCTTCAGTGGCGGAGCTTCCTGTAGACCAACAGACACCAGAAGACATCATAATGACCTGCAGGTTAGGGAGGAGGGTCGGGGCAACCACGAATTCCGTCCTGCACTGCTTCAACACCGGCTTATTCTAGCATGAATCTTCTACCGTAAGGTATTTTCTTGTGCACTTGGATGCTTGTACCAATATTTAATGCTTTTCATTCGTGAAATTGAGCACTAGCTGGTCAAACTATAGGTTTACTTCATGTTTCTTCCCTTGGTAATTTACAAATCTTTCCTGTATTGATAATCTGGTCCTAAATTTTGTTTGAAATTGAGGGGATGTGATTTTCAGCCCTCAAGCAAAAAAGTGATTGAGGGTTCTAGCTATACGACGAAATTAATTTCAGCAGTTTAAGTTTTCACTAGACTTTTTGCAAACACTGGTTAAATTTTATTTTGCTAAGAAGACCTCACATGCTTGAGGTTTGAGGTTAATTTCCTGTCTTCGAAATTATGATATAAGGATTTTATGCTGGTGTTTAAGTCAGCACAGCCTCTTCTTATTTTTTTGTGTTTTTAACCTATACATGTGCAGCTGCAGAATTTGCCACTGACATCACATATATATGCAGGATTTGATGCAGCAAGGGCCATTTGTTTGACAGAAATAGAGTTGTTACCGCAAGAGGTACAAATCAAGGACTGAGGAGGGACGAGTGCGGATTTGATCTAAGTTGGGTTACTTTCTATGAATAGATGGTGTGATTGCTTTGTCATTTCATTTAATTAATAGAAAATTGATGAGGCAATTGGAAGAATCGAGCAGCAATTTTACTACAGATCTGCGCCATTGATTTGGTCATCTCTGTCAGTAGCAAGTTGCATAAGAAAGGGTGGTGGCGTTGCAGAGGCGTGAATGAAAAAGTTAGTCTGGGATACAATTATAATTGTGAGTCCCTCAATTATAGAGCTGATCCAGGTGAAAGATGTAGGTGGTGTGTGGATTGAACTCTAGATCGGGAACCTGCAGTACTAGATGGACGATAACTATGCTTACAATTATTGATCGAGAACTGTGAGGTATGTGCCTGTCCCTCTTCCACCCATATCAACATGTAATTTTGTAAGAAGCTAATTTAGTATAGCAAGAACATCATGTTTTAGACACAGACTGCAGATCGATGTACTTTGTCCGTCTTTCCTTCACCAAAGCATGCGTTGTGAGATCATGATTACTACCAGGTACAACATTGCAATTTATTTTCCAGAATGTTCCTTGAACACACTCCCAAGTTACCAACCATCAGCAATTATAGTCTCCTCAATTCGGATGCATAGGAATGCAACTTTTATCCGAATGTGCAACAAAAGCATGTTGTTTGTATCTGTTGACCATTGAAATCCCAAGACCAATGCATGGAGAAGTAGCCTGTGAACCCTAAGTTATTTATTGAGAAATTAAACCACATATTTGACTACTTATTGATCTCCGATCTCTATAAATTATCCTTAATCTGTTTTTTGTGAAGACAGCGGATGAGAAAGAAACAGTATCCAGGACCGTGTACTATACTAACATTGTAATTATGGGTCCATGCCACCTATTTCTATTTTGAAGCTGTTCTTTTAGGAACAGATGATTACACATGACGTAATGTTTTCCATGACTATGTACTATACTAACATTAGAAATTATGGGTCCATGCTAGGTATTTATATTTTGAAGCAATTCCGTCAGGAACAGATGATCACACAATATCTTTTGATAAATCCTTTTTACCTAGCTTCTGATTTCTATTATCAGAAACAGATTGTCTGTTCTTACAGGAAACATGTACAAACAGCCGTTATTCGTTATTGTGCTCTTCCATGTTGCGCCGCTGACAAGAGGATGGAGGGTTTTAGTCGTCGTCGCGGAGAAGAAGGGTAACCACCAAGCAGGAGAGAGGGAGGAAAGCTATGCCCGTTCGCTGGAAGCCAGGCAACCCGGCGCCATCGTCGAGGAGAGCGAGGAGGGGCTAGATTGCGCCGCCATAGAGGTGAGCTATGAGGGGCTGCGGCGTCCCTGCATAGGAGGGGGGAGAGAAGCCGCCACCACACCACGTGATTCTACTTGAAACTCCTCGGAGCTTGCACCAGGCTCAAGCGTGAGTCCACTGATCTTCATATTCAGGCTGCAACATTTTCTGAATTTTAAGTTTGGCTGAAGATGCTCTTACTCGTACACTAGATCAACTGTACAAATTGCTCTAAATGTACTGCTTGACTGCTTGTCTTTATTTTAATCATTTTCTTTGGCAGCTCTAAATTTTTAGTTTGGCTCATTGTCTTTCTCTGGTGTACAAATGCTTTCAATTTTTAGTTTGGCTCGTTGTCTCTTCAGAAATCTGAAGAAAACTATACTGTGGAAGGATGGCAATATTATTTGCTGCTTCTCATCAATTGTTCGGTTCATTCCTTGCATAAACTCTAGCTTTGTTTCTGCTCATGTCTATGCAATGCAAGTATAAATGATAGCTTCTCTGCAATGTTGTTTTATTCAGTAAGTGTTCTTTTTTCAGTGGCTATTGTTTGTATTTTTATCTGGCTAAAAAACTGATGTTTGTCTTTCTAATGGCTGAAAACGGCAAGTCTAAATCATGGTTTTTGTTCAGATTCGCTGGATGCCTTAGACGTCTGTACCCTGGGTTAGGATCCTCTGCAGTACTGTACGGTGCTGTACAGTCACTGCCATGTGGGACCTGACCCCACATGTCATTGACACTACAACACCATACGGTACTGCAGAGGATCTCAACCCCTGTACCCTTGGGTTGTTTTCAAATCGAAACTGCCTTGCATACAATGATTTTTCATACGATTTCGTACAACAAGAAACAGGCACGTTTCCCGAGATTTGGACCCACACCACCAGATGAGTCTGGTCGTACAAAAAATCGTATGGATTTCTATCGTATGTATAGCAGCTCTCTTTTCGAAGAATGACAATTAATGTCCGGGCGCATGTTACAACGTGACTTGGCATGGCAAGCACTAGATCCCAATTCGTGTCTTAGCGCTCTTTTCTTGATGGTACCATGAGCAATGATCACAACAGCCACTGGATACCACACGCCGTCCTTCCCCTCCCATGATCACATCCAATGACCTGCAGTAGAATATGTGGGTTTGCACCAACTAAATGATTAAAATGGATTTGTTCATGATAAATGCATCACTTACAATAAGGCTTCATCATTGATGATAAATGTCTCACTTTTCATAGCAATTGGTGTTGCGAAGCATGGACGTTGTGCCAATATGCCCATCTAGAAAGCATGTAAGTGGCGACACAAATGGGATGGACTTGAGCCATGCTTATTGGACTCCCGTTGCAACGCACGAGCACGTTTGCTAGTTATATGTAATTAGTTAATCAGTGTATGACAGGGGACCCCACCCCCTGTTGACCAGTCAAACGTTGACTGGTCAACTGGGTCCCCCTGGTCCCACATACCAGCCAGAGTACATTTTTGTATACACTGTGCTGGGTACATCTAGCAATTTGACATTTTATTTACGAATTAAAATAATTTAGAAGTGGATTAAAACTTTAGAAATTCATATAAAATAAACCGTAACTCGGATGAAAATACTTTGTACATGAAAGTTGCTCAGAACGACGAGACGATTCCGGATACGCAGCCCGTTCGTCCGCCACCCATCCCTAACCTATCGAATTCGCAACTTTCCCCCTTCGTTTCATCTGCCCGAAAACGCGAAACACCGGGGATACTTTCCCGGATGTTTCCCCCCTTCACCAGTGTCACTTACTACCGCGTTAGATCACCCCTGGCACCGCGTATTGCCTTGTTATATTTTGTGATGCTTTATTTGCTCCGTATTTACTATTTCTTCCCCCCTCTTCTCTCCGGTAGACTACGAGACTGACGCCGCTGCTGGTGCCCCGTTCGACTACGGAGTTGACGACCCCTCTCTCTTGCCAGAGCAACCAGGCAAGCCCCCCCTTGATCACCAGATATCGCCTATTCTTCTCTACTGCTTGCATTAGAGTAGTGTAGCATGTTACTGCTTTCGGTTAATCCTATTCTACTGCATAGCCTGTCATTGTTGCTACAGTTGCTACCCTTACCTGCTATCCTACTGCTTAGTATAGGATGCTAGTGTTCCATCAGTGGCCCTACACTCTTGTCCATCTGCCATGCTATACTACTGGGTCGTGATCACTTCGGGAGGTGATCACGGGCATATACTATATACTTTACACTGTTACATTACCTGTGATACTGTTCGGAGATGGGGGCTGAAGGGGCAGGTGGTTCCACCTAGGTAGTGGTGGGCCTGGGTTCCCGACGGCCCCCGACTGTTACTTTGTGGCGGAGCGACAGGGCAGGTTGAGACCACCTAGGAGAGAGGTGGGCCTGGCCCTGGTCGGCGTTCGCGGATACTTAACACGCTTAACGAGATCTTGGTATTTGATCTGAGTCTGGCCACTGGCCTATACGCACTAACCATCTACGCGGGGACAGTTATGGGCACTCGACGTCGTGGTATCAGCCGAAGCCTTCGTGAGGTCACCGACTGAGCGGCGTGCGTTGGGTTGGATCGTGTAACGCAACTTCCTTTGTAATGGAGGTTGCTAGGTCTGCTCTCCGGCCGCCCTCGCAATGTGCAGGTGTGCAATGGGCGATGGGCCCAGACCCCTGCGCCATAGGATTTAGACCGGCGTGCTGGACTCTCTGTTGTGCCTAGGTAGGGTTGCGACGTGTTGATCTTCCGAGGCCGGGCATGACCCAGGAAAGTGTGTCCGGCCAAATGGGATCGAGCGTGTTGGGTTATGTGATGCACCCCTGCAGGGAAGTTAATCTATTCGAATAGCCGCGATCTTCGGTAACAAGACGACTTGGAGTTGTACCTCGACCTTATGACAACTAGAACTGGTTACTTAATAAAACACACCCTTTCAAGTGCCAGATACAACTCGGTGATCGCTCTCTAACAGGGCGACAAGGAGAGGATCATCGAGTAGGATTATGCTATGCGATGTTACTTGGTGAACTTACCATCTACTCTCTTCCTCTGCTGCAAGATGGAGGTTACCAGAAGCATAGTCTTCGATAGGACTAGCTATCCCCCTTCTTTTCTGGCATTCTGCAGTTCAGTCCACATATGATACCCTTATTCCATTTGATACCAATGCATACATATGTAGTGTAGCTCCTTGCTTGCGAGTACTTTGGATGAGTACTCACGGTTGCTTTGCTCCCTCTTTTCCCCCTTTCTATACCCGATTGCTGCGAACAGACGTTGGAGCCCAGGAGCCAGACGCCACCGTCGATGATGACTACTACTCGGGAGGTGCCTACTACTACGTGCAGCCTGCTGACGACGACCAGGAGTAGTTTAGGAGGATCCCAGGCAGGAGGCCTGCGCCTCTTTCGATCCGTATCCTAGTTTGTGCTAGCCTTCTTAAGGCAAACTTGTTTAACTTATGTCTGTACTCAGATATTGTTGCTTTCGCTGACTCGTCTTTGATCGAGCTCTTGTATTCGAGCCCTCGAGGCCCCTGGCTTGTAATATGATGCTTGTATGACTTATTTTATTTGTAGAGTTGTGTTGTGATATCTTCCCGTGAGTCCCTGATCTTGATCGTACACGTTTGCGTTTATGATTAGTGTACTATTGAATCGGGAGCATCACAAGTTGGTATCAGAGCCAACTGCCTGTAGGAATCCCCCTTCCACACTCTTTGGCCGAAGTTGAGTCTAGACATTACAAAACTTTTACTAACATGGCTGTGTGCTTTACGGGCCCATGTCGCCATTTGGGTGGTATTAAGATATTTTATTCCTCGTCTACTCTGGGACTCTGATCTCTCTTCTATTTGGGTTTAAATGGTTTTACTAACTCTAACATTAGGATCTCGTGATCATGTCCATCTAGAGTTCCCCTTATTACAGATGATTGCCTGCTGCACCAGAAGATTCCGAAGATAATCTCCGATGTTCTCTCAAGACAGTTGTGCCCACCGCCTTTGCAAATTCCCTACCACTATTGTATCATTATGGATAACTACATACACTTGCCCTTTCAAATCCCATTGATCTTGTTATTCCAAGATAAGTCGAAAATTCTCTCTATTGTTCCAAGAATACTTTGTGCCTACTGCCTTGCGGTTCTAAGCCACCTCAATACCCCTACGGATAATTCCTTGCACTTACCGAGTATCCGCCCTTCCCCAGTTGTTTATGTGTTTCACTAAGGTCTTCGAAATAATATTCGATCTTCCGAAAATCCGTAGCACTTATTGCTCTTGAAATTCTTGCTTGCTTGCATTATGGTTAAGCCCATAAGTATAGTAATCTCATTTGCATCCTTTGTCACTATCATTTTGAGTCCATTGATTTAATATGTTGTGAATGCTCGCAATCCTCAACCAGTTCCTAGAATTCATCCTTTCGGCTCATACGTCATTTTAAACATGAGTTGGTTCTCGACCAATCAAATTGCCGACGATTGTACCCCTAAGGCTATTCAACTTATCCAACTCTAATCAGAGTGTTGCTTCTGATCCTTTGATTTGAAAATCATAATTCCATTGCATTTGAGCTTAAATTAGTCAGTTGTTTCTATGGTCTGATCTTCTTACATTTTTCCTTCTTCTGGTTGAGTATCGATGCTCACATCAGATCCATTGTGGACCACCAGATCCTTTGTTGGATTTTATTCGACACCGTCCTTCATATTCATTAAACATTGTGAGCTTTTCTTCGGATACATAATGCCTTTGGTAAATTGTATCCTCTGCTTTGTGAACCATGCTCTACTTTCGAACTTGTATTATTTACTCCGAAATTTGTGGTATATGTTCCTAAGATGCCCTGATGGGTTGAACCTACGCCTTCCCTAATCCGTGTGAACCCGAAAGATTTCACGGGTCATACTTATCTGGTATTGCACCAGGTAAAAAAAACTTCCAACAACTAATGTCATTTTTGAAATACGAGAGGTGAATGGAAGGTTATACATTGAAGAAGTGGGAGTCGACCTTGAACTTTGTGTTCATGCCCATGGACACAATGTAAATCCTACCATAGAAGCTTCTGGTAATGATAACTATTTCGTTGATATTATATCATTTGGTATCTGTGAATTGATCCTATGCAATCGTGGTTCCGACCATATTTTCTCTTTGATCCCATTTCTCGGACAAGTTAAAGCACTTGTCTTATGCAAGTCAATACACCAGTCCAACCTCTACTTTGATCTACTGTCGAGTATTACCCTCTGGTATCTCGAGATTATCTTTAAACTACATAACTTCTTGTGAGTTCTTCATCAAGTACTACATTCTCACTGATTACAATTTTTAATGGACTATGAGTTATTAAACACTCAAAGACACTGATAACTGAACCGAGTCCGCACTACGGTTCAACAACTCTTAGTAATCTTCTTTACTTGCGAGTTTGTACTTGATGACGTCATCCCAAGCCTCTTCGGCTATATCAGTATCGTGCTGATTTTAACTGTGCTACCTGGTCCTTATTTTCGGAGCACCACTTTCGGCGATGAGCTAAGCTTAAGTCGATCTTCCTTGTCTTGTCGTTTCACCTCGAACAACAAGCTTGATTCCGAGTTGGTGTCGTATTCATGGTTCCAATAATCTTTCTCTCTGCATTAGTCATGTTGCTTGATGTAGCCATTGTTCAATTGCTTCATCGTGGAGCCTCTCAACAAAATTTTTCATGATCATCCTCAGCATTCTGAGCTCTTCCAGGATATCAATTGAATTCATGATGAGAAATACCATCCTTGCCCTCGATGATTTGTGTTATCATCGACCACTTTATTGACTTCCGTTCAACACAAACTTGGTCGTGTTTCGTGTTATACCTTGAGATCCTTCTATCCAGCATTTGTTCTTTACCTTGGAGTATTACCATCTGTTATGTTAAAAATGTCGTGAGAATTTCACCACCTCTTAAGAAATTCTTGATGCAGTGATGCTTCTCGCCATCACCATTCTTTCTTGCCCCCATGTTGAGTGAACACTGTTGTGAGAATTTAATATCTCTAGCAACCCTATTGTTTCAAAGTGAATGGCCGATAGTTTCATTATCGAGTCACCATTCTAACATTGATCGTGCTACCCAGCCCATATTTTGGGAGCACCTTTCAATCAAATGTTCAATTATGTATGATTTTCTCCAGCATACCTCATTATATCATTTGATGTGACAGTTGTTACCTCCTTGTTCACATAATTATGGAGATCTATCTTTTTGGAAATCTCGATGAATTGTCGCTGAGTCCATCACCACCTCCTCATCCTCTTCTTGGTTTAATGATGAACTCTTGTTTTGGAACTTGCTTCTACAGTTCATTTCCCGATAATCTTACAATGTAATCTCGACAATTTGTGTTGCACCTTTCTTCCCAGGCATCCTGAGTCTGAGTTATCCTAACACCAATCAGATCTGAATTTCGGTTAGATATGATGGTTGGAACATATTTTCCAAGAGTTAGAACATTGGTCTCTGCATAACGCAGAAAGGTGGTGCCTTTGCTTAGCACCCCTGGCCAGAGGACCTATTGTTATAGTATAGTTTCCTTTTCTGCAAGGTTGTCCATTCTTTCATGAGGAAATTGTAAGACTTATTCTACAAGTTGTTCCTGATGGAACCTTCGTGTATCCATAATCTGACATTGCTTAAAGACCACGTCAATGCTATCTCGAAGCATGTCTGTGCTACTCCGACCATCAATACGAGCATTTGAAGCACAATGCTAAATTCTTTTTATCAATTATCCAAACACCGTTGTATGGGTAATGTCATGTTATTCTCGCCCCTTTCCTAAAGGGTTTTCTACGTTATATCCTATCATGGATATCATTCTCTGCTTGTCCTTGGGAAGGATATACCCCTGAATTATGTGTTTAAACACATTTTTCTTTCCATTGTTCTGATTAAATCTGATAAACACTTTTCCTTTCCATTGGTTTGTTTAAACCCTTTCTATGATCTATATGATATAAGCAGTAATAATTCACTGCTTGTGCAAACACCTCGGTGCACAACTCTATCAGTAAGACCTTGTTACTATTGTTGATGACATTCCGGTAACCACCGATGGACGGGAACCTTGCCTATTGGTCTGCCTCGTTTCAACGAGCAGGAAAATGGTTCTCTTTGTCCCTCGCCCTTGGTACCAATGTTGTTGCCGACATAACTGACCGGCTACCCTCTGACATGCCTTGCGCACATGATCGTGCAAGACGTCATCGCCCTTCCTACTTTTAACACACATGGTGGGCCCATAACCCACAGTTCCACAGGATCGAAATCTGACTCTTCTGTACATCCCTGTACCCAAGGTTGTATCTTTTGCACTTCACTTCGTATGTAATTCACGAGTCACCGTCCTACAGATGATCTATTCTGGTATCAGACACAATACTTATTTTCGTTGCTTTGAACCCCTTTCACACTTTGTTTCAGGCATTGAACGATTGCCTGCCCGCTCGAAACTTCCCATGATATCTCCTTTCTTTGCTCTCGATATTTTTTTAAGTTTCAATTTGAGAGTTACCTCCCGCCACCTTCCTCGATGTTATCGACCAGATAGTCAACGTTGCCAAGGTCCGTTCTCCCAGAATACTCCCCCTTTATTCCTTCGTAAGTACGATGGAGTTTTCGAAGAAAGGATGCCGACTTCATCATGATGACCTGAAGCAGAGAAATAAAGACATCAACGAGGAGGATCAACTAGTTCAGGAAGAGCAACCAAGACCGAGAACACTCGTTAGAATTTCGTAACCAAATCCCTTCCCTGTCACTTCCCCTCTTAAATCTCGGGACGAGATTTCTTGTAGTGGAGGAGAATTGTGACGCCCGGATAATTATGCTACAGTAAACCTACGCTAATGATGCCACGTCACCTCTGTTACAGTTGCTAACCTCGTGTTAGATCAAAGCGTTTCAAAATCAAATTTGAAATTTTGATAAACAATAAAAGATTTCAAATGTCAACACAAAAATGTTCGTATTGTGACAAATAATTCATAAGATATATTGGTGGAGAAACCAAGTTTTTATAAAATGTTTAAATACCCTTAGGTGAGTAAAACAGTAGCAAAAACAATATTTAAATGCTCTATAATTAACAAAATACTAAACTAAATCGTTTTGGGGTAAAACCTTTTGTCGTAGTGGGTTTTAATGTATTACTAAATTAGGGATCATTTTAATATTAGATAAAAACTAAATGAAAAAGAAACTAGAAATAAAATAGAAAAGAAAAATAAATAAAAGGGAAAAATCAAAACAAAAACAGAACAAAAACGAAAGGAAAGTAAAAGCCCCCTTCCTCACTCGGCTGCGATCCACCTGGCCCAACCGGCCAGCCCAACCCCTACCCCATAACCCCCACTCCCTCTCGAAACCCTAACTCACCACCCTGCATCCCCCCACTCGCTCTCTCCCTCTTCCCCCTCCCGATCCGATCTGGATCGGGGGCATGGACCTCGCCGCCGTCCGGTGCCACACCGGTCCCGCCGTCGACCACCGGAGCTCCTCCACCCCAACCGCGCCGCCTCTGTTGCAGCCGCCTCCTCCCCTGCCCTCTTCCTCATGCCCCCGTCCCCTCTCCCTTGATGACGCCCCTCGCCGTGCCGACCATGACCGTGCCTCGGCGCTCGCCACCGATGCCGCCCGGATCGCTACCTCGCCGGAGGCCGCCATCGCCAGTCTTCCTCCCATCTACGTCGACGTCGACGTCCCCGTCCACCTCCTCGAGCTCGAGCACGCTGCCATGATCCCCACGAACGTCGGTGAGGCTCTGGCCTCCCTCCCTCTCTCCCCTTGTTCTCTGTCGCCGGCGCCGTCCACCACGCGCCGACCACGCTCGGCCCTGCGCCTCGCCGTGGTCCCCCGCGCACCTCGTGCCGCTACCCCATCCGCCGGCCTCCTCTTCCCCTGCTCGCCGCACCCCCGCTGCCTAGCACCCGCGCCCGCCGGAGTTGCCCTCCCGCGTGCGCGCCCTCCTCCCCAGCGCCCGCGCACGTCGCTTGGGGCCGTGCCCCGCCCTTGTCCTCGTGTTGCCACCGCAATGCCCTGCCTCCCACCTCCGCTCCGCTATGCCAGGCCGCGCCGGCACCGCCCCTGGCTTGCTGCCTGCAGCTACTGCTACCCCACGGCCGTGCGCCATCGTCGCCCGTCGCCCTTTCCTTCGACCGCGCCACGCCGGCGCCCCTCCACTGGCCCGGTTGCCTCACCCGCTGCCCCGTTTGCATCGCCCGCACCCGGGCGCCCGTGAAATCGCCCCGGTTGACCCTGGGTCACAGACAGCCGGGGCCCACGTCCCTAAAACTGTGAAAAACGAAAATGCAATAAAAGGAGTTAAAGATATATTAACTAATTAATTAACTTAATTTATTTTGCTTAATCAACTTAACTTAATCAGCATGTTTAATTAAACTAATTAATTATGTAATTAGTTAATCAGTGTATGACAGGGGACCCCACCCCCTGTTGACCAGTCAAACGTTGACTGGTCAACTGGGTCCCCCTGGTCCCACATACCAGCCAGAGTACATTTTTGTGTACACTGTGCTGGGTACATCTAGCAATTTTACATTTTATTTACGAATTAAAATAATTTAGAAGTGGATTAAAACTTTAGAAATTCATATAAAATAAAACGTAACTCGGATGAAAATACTTTGTACATGAAAGTTGCTCAGAATGACGAGACGATTCCGGATACGCAGCACGTTCGTCCGCCACCCATCCCTAACCTATCGAACTCGCAACTTTCCCCCTCCGTTTCATCTGCCCGAAAACGTGAAACACCGGGGATATTTTCTCGGATGTTTCCCCCCTTCACCAGTGTCACTTACTACCGCGTTAGATCACCCCTGGCACCGTGTATTGCCTTGTTATATTTTGTGATGCTTTGTTTGCTCCATATTTACTATTTCTTCCCCCTCTTCTCTCCGGTAGACTACGAGACTGACGCCGCTGCTGGTGCCCCGTTCGACTACGGAGTTGACGACCCCTCTCTCTTGCCAGAGCAACAGGCAAGCCCCCCCCTTGATCACCAGATATCGCCTATTCTTCTCTACTGCTTGCATTAGAGTAGTGTAGCATGTTACTGCTTTTGGTTAATCCTATTCTACTGCATAGCTTGTCATTGTTGCTACAGTTGTTACCTTTACCTGCTATCCTAATGCTTAGTATAGGATGCTAGTGTTCCATCAGTGGCCCTACACTCTTTTCCGTCTGCCATGCTATACTACTGGACCGTGATCACTTCGGGAGGTGATCACGGGCATATAATATATACTTTACACTGTTACATTACCTGTGATACTGTTCGGAGATGGGGGCTGAAGGGGCAGGTGGTTCCACCCAGGTAGTGGTGGGCCTGGGTTCCCGACAGCCCCCGACTGTTACTTTGTGGCGGAGCGACAGGGAAGGTTGAGACCACCTAGGAGAGAGGTGGGCCTGGCCCTGGTCGGCGTTCGCGGATACTTAACACGCTTAACGAGATCTTGGTATTTGATCTGAGTCTAGCCACTGGCCTATACGCACTAACCATCTACGCGGGGACAGTTATGGGCACTCGACATCGTGGTATCAGCCGAAGCCTTCTTGACGTTAGCGACTAAGCGGCATGCGCCGAGTTGGACCGCGTAACACAACTTCCTTTGTAATGGAGGTTGCTAGGTCTGCTCTCCGGCCACCCTCGCAACGTGCAGGTGTGCAATGGGCGATGGGTCCAGACCCCTGCGCCATAGGATTTGGACCGGCGTGCTGACCTCTCTGTTGTGCCTAGGTAGGGCTGCGATGTGTTGATCTTCCGAGGCTGGGCATGACCCAGGAAAGTTTGTCCGGCCAAATGGGATCGAGCGTGTTGGGTTATGTGGTGCACCCCTACAGGGAAGTTAATCTATTCGAATAGCCGTGATCTTCGGTAACAGGACGACTTGGAGTTGTACCTTGACCTTATGACAACTAGAACTGGTTACTTAATAAAACACACCCTTTCAAGTGCCAGATACAACTCGGTGATCGCTCTCTAACAGGGCGACGAGGAGAGGATCATCGAGTAGGATTATGCTATGCGATGTTACTTGGTGAACTTACCATCTACTCTCTTCCTCTGCTGCAAGATGGAGGTTACCAGAAGTGTAGTCTTCGATAGGACTAGCTATCCCCCTTGTTTTCTGGCATTCTGCAGTTCAGTCCACATATGATACCCTTATTTCATTTGATATCAATGCATACATATGTAGTGTAGCTCCTTGCTTGCGAGTACTTTGGATGAGTACTCACAGTTGCTTTGCTCCCTCTTTTCCCCCTTTCTATACCCGATTGCTGCGAACAGACGTTGGAGCCCAGGAGCCAGATGCCACCGCCGACGACGACTACTACTACTCGGGAGGTGCCTACTACTACGTGCAGCCCGCTGACGACGACCAGGAGTAGTTTAGGAGGATCCCAGGCAGGAGGCCTGTGCCTCTTTCGACCTGTATCCCAGTTTGTGCTAGCCTTCTTAAGGCAAACTTGTTTAACTTATGTTTGTACTCAGATATTGTTGCTTCTGCTGACTCGTCTATGATCGAGCTCTTGTATTCGACCCCTCGAGGCCCCTAGCTTGTAATATGATGCTTGTATGACTTATTTTATTTGTAGAGTTGTATTGTGATATCTTCCCGTGAGTCCCTGATCTTGATCGTACATGTTTGCGTGTATGATTAGTGTACGATTGAATCGGGGGCGTCACATCAGCTGGAGCATCCTCACCGGCCAACCCAATCACGCTGAGATCGACATGGCTTCGCCAAAGAGGTTGTACACTTGTTGCATCTCTTTTTTACTCTACATGTTATATATATTATCCACTGAGCACATGGAGTAACGGGAAATACGATTATTTTATCCTACTATATGACAAGCAGTGAGGTACTAGGCAACTTAGCTATCTGTGATGGACTCTCTTGAACACCATCATTATTTATCTTTGCGTGTTTGAGCTGTGCATTTGTCGATGGCCTTGGGAGCTGAGCTAGTAGGGCAGTGGCCTGGGTCCAAAGTAATAGAAGTAGCACAAAAACATTTTTTTAGTGTAGGCTTTTCCTTGCTCAAGCCTACCTACTAGAATCGCCAGTGCTTGAAAGGAAAAGTGAATGAAAAACATAGGAATTGGAAAGTTTCCTATGGTACCACTTTTCATGAATTTGGAGCAAAGGAAAACTATAGGATTTGTTCCTTTAGTGTCTCCTTGAAAGAAAAACCATAGGAATTTTAATTTCCACTTGTCCTCCTTTTCAAATTCCTATTCATGAAGCACAAGACTAAGAGATAGTAGCATAATAGCATTATAACCGTACATTTTCTTGTGGTTTGACTTAATGTCATCATGCTTCTTTGCATCATGTGTTCTTCCAATTCTTGTGAACCAAACACCCGGATTGGTAGAAATCCTATGTTTTTAAATTCTCTGTTTTGCATGTGCATTGCTATCCTATTCTGGTCTATTTCCTATCCCTGCATTGTTAGAATCCTCAAATTCAAACAAGCCCTTACACAATTACTTCTGTTACAGATATGTGTCAAAGAAAACCTTGTGTGGTTTGTCATGCTCCTGCGGTGCTGTGTTCCACCCCAGCTCAGCTGCTCCAACGACGAAAGGGTTCACCACAGCAGGGATCCGCTCTCTAGATTGTCTTTCACCACCTCAGATCTTCTTCCCCACCGCCGACAGCCATGACAACTGCATTACCATCATCAACTCAGCAGATGACCTTGAGGACTACACGGGTCCACAAGAGAGGTCACACTCTTCCGTGTCTGCTTACGTTATGCTTCTCTTAATATGATGACATGCTACTTTATCATCGTGTTCACCTATTAGACTCTGAGTCAGGTCCAAACTTATGCTGAAACTTGAGTTCTTAAATGGTTGTGGGGTACATATTGGGGCAGCAATTAGTACTATTTGTCTACTATCTGGTTAATCTCGAGTGTCTACTATGAGTTTCATGTTGGGTGCAAACAAACATTAAAGGAGCCATTATCTGTATTTTTTAACTAAAGCTATTATCTGCCCGCTACCATTGGTTTTGGGTCTATCCACAGTTTGCTACCATCACTCTGGATTTGTGCATGCACTCCTTACATAATCTCACTATGTTTTATTCCTATGCATGTCAGTTATTGTACACAATGGTACTGAACATGTAGAGCAAAAGAGACGAGCCTTGCATGGCAATAAAATTTCAAGCAGACGTCGCTCCATGGTGGGCGCAAAGGAAGCCCCCTCCACGCATTTCGGATCATAATCAAGAGGATGATAACTGTTCCGAGGGGGATTCAGAAGCAGAAGACCACTCCTATTTACCCCATGAGATCTTCGCTCTAACTTGGCATGCTGATGTTGGTAATATCATGCATATGGTGCCTTGCATTGCTTACTGTATACATCAAAGATGTCATCTGCTTAGTTTAGACATGCTTTGTGTCAATGCCATCTGTTTAGTTTCTTTATAGTATATGTGAATCATGCAATGCCATCTTGTTTAGCCAGGCATCATATATGTGAATTTTGCAATGCCACCCTGGTTAGCGAGTCATCTTATATGTGAATTATATCATGACATCATTTTTTATTACGTGTTAAATATGTCAACAATTTTAGTACATTCAATTACTCTTCCTGCGCATCAGCCATTCGACACGGTCATGGAAAAATCTTGAATGGAAACAAGGTCTTCAGTGCAAACAATGCTATCTAACGAAGCGCATGTCTTGCTGGTTACAGATAGCTCCTCAGAGGAGGATTCAAAGATAGATGACCAGTCCTA